>NC_064626.1:884709925-885012956 GCF_023864275.1 Schistocerca cancellata
CCACACCTTGTCTATCCCGACCTGGTACACTGTCCACCCATGTAATTCACAGCATCTGTCAATAACTACATGTTTAATGAAAGTGATACGTGAACACTAAAATTCACAGCCAGAATCACTGAACAAAAATGCAGCACAATTTGATTGAAATTTCTCGTCATCAAGGATAAGGAGTGATCCATAATAGCTTTGGAGAAAATTTATTAGGGGAGACGGCATTCAGTACTAGTTATTAGTGATTACTAGTTTCAACAGTCAAGACCATCTTCTGATATGTAAAGTCTTGTATTTATATACAGTACATAAACAAGAGTTATATTAGCCATTACATATGAGTAAATGGAAATTCTACATTTTATATCTTTAAAAAACTTAATAGTCCTGTGTGGAATGTGCTACACAATAACCAACAGAATGTCAACATGGTATAAGAGATACAGTCAAAATTGAACAGGACGTACAAGAAGGTTTTTTTAAACGTATGAAAATATGGAATTTCCATTTCCTCATTTGTAATGACGAATAATGATTGTACATGTACTTATAGTATATGCATCACTTCACCGAGCAGAAGACGACAGACTTAGGTCTAATTGTTGAATCCAATAATCCGGAAAAAGTAATACTGAATGTAACCTTTGCTATTAAATTTTCTCCAAAGCAACATAATTTTCGTTATGAAAACGATTATGTATAAACCCGTGTGCCATCTTTTGCACTGATGGGCTAATGAATAAATTTACGAAATTTAGCGAGAGCACAATTTTTATAAAATTATGAAGCTGCATATAACCCAGTTCACTGTGAATTACTGCAGTTGCTATATGCACTGGTACAATTCTGCATGAAATACCAAGAGTGTAATTTGCTTCAAGAATGCCGTTCCAAGCTTACTTAAGGTACTCAGAATTAACCATGGCAGTGGAAAGAAGTAAACGCGAAACTCATATCTGACGTTCTTTTAAGATCTTAATGGTCGTTTAAAATCCACTACGAAAGGTTGCCGACCACTGTAACCTGTGACGACAGGAAGAAAATCGTCGTATCAAATACGTCATGTAACAATGATAAATGTTAAACTGGTTCTACCATTGCAAAGCTTATATAGGGTTATTTCCATTACCCCTCAAAATTATGCACCTCAAGAATACCTCCACACCATCTTTTCAGAAGTGCTGTTTATAGCGAGACCACTTTTCTACATATCCTCACATTAGAGAAAATGTTTGAAAGTATTTCTAACTAAAATTCGCCATTACCGAGATTTTTATCTTCTGCTTTCTCTTTTGCGGCACTAACACCGCAACCAGGAAAAATTTTGGGCACGAAAATACACACAGCTTTTGTTCAGTTATAATAGTATTTTCGAAGTTGATCAGCAGAAGCACGATTAATGACATGACATTTTTCAACTTACCAATGTCGAACTTTGTCGACGACTTGCATGACACGTTTAATGTCATCTTTAGCTCGGCTTCGGGTTTCAGCTCTTACGGATCTCGACATCATTTTGGAAAATGATGCTCAAAATCTAATGTCGGCTGTGCCAGATTGCATTTGTATCACCGCTTCTACCCTCGCTTCAGCAGACTACAACCAACACTGTACACAACAAGCGAGACCACTTCGATATTGATGTTCCTTGGTATCACAGACATTCCAATAGATACAGGGATCAGTAACATGCAACAGCGAAACACCCTTGGACAGACGAATGTGCTTGCGTTTACCTGCTTTTACTGATTTTGACCATTATCACAGAACGATATGTAATTTATGTATGGTTTGGACGACTGAAAATCGATATACATTTGACAGGACATAACATCGAACTATTCCACAAAACAATTCCAATAGCAGCATTCACACAGGCCGTCAGTGAAAAGGTACTAAAACATTCATTGGCAAGAATGTTTTGAGTCTGCGAAGTACCACGAGTCGTAGAAGTAATTATTTATTCGTCTTTTGGCCATTCATCACAACTGTATAGGACACACACGACAGCACATGTCAGCATCCACACAACGCTTTTTCCTTCGTTCAAATTGGCGCATGCACTTACATTTCCAACAGCGCAACTAGGTATGCCAATTCGTGCTTGCGTAATTTCCAGAAAATGGAGACCGTGCGTACAAGCGTGTTGCTTCGCGCGTTCGGTGGGAATTTCTTGCAATGCTTAGCAAAAGAGAAGCGGCTGGGGCCTATGTGTGTTTCATCGTGTAGTGTCTTAAGAGTTAATATATGTCCAGACGATGCCTCTTTCTTCGTGCGCAATCGCGGACACACGGGAATGAGGGCGCATGTACAAAAATTATGGAAAGAATGCACATACGCATGGGCATTTTCGTGTCCACTAGTTGCCTCATTAGACAAGCAGTCTGCTTAGGATACCCTAATTTGTTTGGTAGATTGAGCTGCATTTAATGTGATGAAAAGGCCACAAAAAAGAAAACACAAAGGCGACAGTGAGTTAAAAAGTATCAAAATATTAAGGTACGATTAACACAAAGTGACGACAACGTTCGGACTGGCAAATTCCAGAAGGAGGTCATAGGAAGGTTTTAAACTTTCTGCTTGGGAAACTGCAGCGATAATTCTGGCAATAACACTTCATTAGCCGGTAACCGGCGACTTATATCTCAGTCTGAACTATTTGTTTCGCATTAAAATAAATGAATAAAAAGTTTATTGGTTATTTCTGAAACTGGAAAATATGTAAGGAAAGTTCTTAGTCGTTAAATGAAGATCATTTAACTTTCAGTGCGTCATTTCTAATTTATTTTATAAAAAGTTGTGCAAACAACTTTAACCATGAAATATTATGTGCAGATTATAGTCTTCGGCCTCAACAAATCTGGGAATGTTGTACACGCCAGTACCCACTAGAATAGAAGCTGTGTTTTCAAGTTTTGAATTTCGCCTCATCCGTGCCCTTCATTTCACTTTCTTGTAGTTTGTTGAGGAGACAACACACTTCTCAGCTGTAATGTTAAGTTGCCATAACAGGAATATTCATCCACAGTTTTCATATTCATTTCACATATATTTGTAGACTTCTTATTCTCTGTGCTCCTACTCTGAGACGTATGGTATCTTACTCTTTGCAGTGAGATTGGAGACTCCTTATCTAATAATTTATTTGACGCTCAGGACATAACAACTCAATTTTTATTCAAAAGATGGCGTGTCGAGAGCTTCCGTCTACTCTCACCCAACAACAAACAACACAGATAGGTTATGCAGGCATGGACCTCACAGGCGGCAGCTCTTCAGACGACTGGCAAAGGATGGACGCACTCTGCCCAGCCACCAGGTGACAATCCAAGCACTACCAGAGGTCACTGGCCTTGTGGACCTTTTCTCCTCCACAGGCCTCGTGACCAAAAGTAGTACTGCAGTATCCTGGAGGCCAGGCAGTATTTAAGCTAGCGCCCAGACTACTCTAAGGAGTTTGCTCTGAGTGAGTTTCCTGGACCAGGCGCCAATTTTGAAAGCATTCCCACAATCAGGATCACACTCCGGAGCTGCCACTACGACACCACAGCCATTCACATGAGCCTTTGCCTACAGAAGCTGCTAGTCACGAACCTACACCATTTGTCGCCTCTACAGCAAAAAGATGTAGCCTCTGAAGCCTAGACCAACAACTGAACTCTGTAATATTTGTCTCTGGTTTTCATTCTCATTGTGCTGAATTTAAAAAATGGTTCAAATGGCTCTAAGCACTATGTGACTTAACATCTGAGATCAGCAGTCCCCTAGACTTAGAACTACTTAAACCTAACTAACGTAAGGACATCACACACATCCATGCCCAAGGCAGGATTCGAACCTGCGACTGTAGCAGCAGCGCGGTTCTGGACTGAAACGCCTAGAACCGCTTGGCCACAGTGGTTGGCTGCTGAATTTAAACTTTGGTGTATCCCTTCAAGACTTAAATGTTTCCTCATACTCTCAGCTCTCAGAACTTTAACTTTTGCATATCCCTTGTGAACTTCTCTTGTGGCATGCTTAGTGTATGTACATTGGATTTTTGAACTTAAGTGACTGTAACACTTCTAGGCCTTCAGCCTTCAGGTATTATTATTGTTCTTTCAAAATTCAAGAAGTCGCTTGTTTTAAATTATTGTGTTACAAATTAACTCCTGTCAGAGAAGATTGTCTCTATGTGTTGCAATAAGCTTCATATTCATTTATACTTGAGAATTTTTCATACTCCGCCATTGGTGGACATGTCAGCTGGTGATGAGGTCAGTGTTTCATCTGTGTGCTCTGACCTAAGTAGACTGTGTTTTGGCTTCTATCGTTCCACTTACTGTCGCGTTGCTTCCAGCATGACGGAACAAGTGGATGTCTCTGCCCAGGTGTTGTTATTGTTCCAGCAGATGCAGGACACTCACGAAGTCCTGATCGATTGGCCAGCTTGGCTTGGTCCTGGACTTGATTTTCGTGCATTCCCCCAATGAACGACTACACCAGATCCCTTTACATGGAAGGAACCTTCCTTCATGTCGCCTCCAGAGCTGTCCAGCTGCCTCTTCCGGATCGATTCCATGCTCATGAGCTTCTGAACAGTCCTCCCCAGCCTTCCAACAGTTTTTCAAGAAAGTGTGGGCAAAATACATTGCATGTAAGAAAAAACACATCTTAGCCCACAGCATTACAGATGATACCTAGCAGCACGCTTTCTTTCTGGCATACACATGAACAGACATTTAGCATCTTCTGCAACATCTTAACCCTGAATCAGAACGCCACACTCTGCACTATGACAGATTTAAGTGCAGTTTGCTAGAATATTTTGACTACTAAGTGCATGTGGCAGCAGCCCACTACAAGTTTTTCAGCTGCCATAAACTTAATGGACAGTCTTACCGCAAATCGATCACGTGTCTCCAGGGTTTATATCACGATTGCTGTTTCCACATAGTAATCCTCAGTTTAAGCAATCACAAGTAGCTTCCTTGGTCCTGGACTTGATTTTCGTGCATTCCCCCAATTAACGACTACACCAGATCCCTTTAAATTGCAGGAACCTTCCTTATTAGCATCTTTCTCATTATCAGAGCTTATGAAGTCTCTCAGACCGTCAGACACCTTGCAGATACCCATCACAAGTGTTTCTGTCCAACCAATACACTGCCCTCAGTCCCAGTCATGTCCACCACTCAGACAGGATTCACACCATGCATGTGAAGACTCAGCAGCCAGACGCGACATTGGACAGCTCCCTTCCTACATACAGTGTTTTGTTTGTCACCAGAGACACCAGTGCCACTAGAAGCGCGTTAAGTGCATCACTTATGTGAAATCTGGACATAGGGCTGAAGTGTGCCAAGCAGTGCTCAAAATGAATGTCAACTGTACATGTACAGACCTTTCACATGCAGGGTTGGGTGACATGGTGGACCTGTTCTTGAATATATCCTACATACAATGTGGTTCACCACTCAGAAGAATCTGTATCCCACATGGTAGCCATCAACAATGTGCCTATCGAGCTGCAGATGGATATGGGGTGGTTTTCCACAACCATCATAGATTGGCAGTCTTATTATCATATGGGATCTCCTTCCATTCAACTCTTTGACATTCTGTTGTGTAGTTACAGCAATGACATCATTAAAGTCAACAGCCAATTTACAGTCCAAGTTCAATACTATGCAACTAGTCTCACAGACAAGATTTTGGTTGTCCACAATCCTGGAGCCATCAGTCTCTTAGGCCTGAATCTGCTCAATGCTCTTGGCTCAGAAATCCACGAATACGCCCCCATTGTCGTCACTTGG
Source organism: Schistocerca cancellata (assembly GCF_023864275.1). Taxonomy (NCBI): domain Eukaryota; kingdom Metazoa; phylum Arthropoda; class Insecta; order Orthoptera; family Acrididae; genus Schistocerca; species Schistocerca cancellata. Next base: position 884,715,715 of record NC_064626.1, read on the forward strand.
CGTCAACCCCTATCCTAAGACCTCTTTTCCAAGTATAGCTCAGTGTTCACGCAACTTTCCTCAGCTGTCGAAGATTTTGAGGCACACATAGTTCTTGTTCCATAAGTGATGCTGAAGCACTTCAAAGTCAGAAATGTTGTATTCAGAGACAAACTTGAGATGGAGCTGCAGTGGTTACAGGATGAGTGTATTCTCACTCCTCTTCCCAACAGCCAATGGGCCACCCCAAACAATGCATTGCGCATTTGCAGGGATGTCAAGATAATCATTATACCCAATCTGTCATAGATGCTTATCCTACTTCCAAGGCAGAATACACAATGACCAGTCTCATGAGCAGCAAAATGTTTGTCAATTGGTATGTCTATCTTCAGCTTCTGTTGGTCAAGGATTCCTGATGCTTCTTAATAATCAGTACTCCTTTTCGACTGTTTAAGTATAATAGGCTTCCGTTTGGCATTGCCAGTGCTCCAGCCATTTTTCAGCACTACCTCGAGACCTCAGCTGCAAAGTGCCAGGCACGGTGAACTATTTGAATGACATTCTCATTGTAGACAAGGATTTGGCTAACAACATCCACACACTGTTCACGATCGTCCAATAGGAAGACCTCAAATACAATAAAGACAAGTGCTGTTGTTTCATTCACCAAGTGGAGACTTGGGTCACATTTTTAGTGCACAATGCATCCGCCCTACCTCACAGTAAACTGAGGTAGTGCAGAAACTTTCAGCCCCCACAAACACCAGAAATGTGAAATCAGTGTAGGGGTAGCTCAGATATTACTGTGAATTTATTCTGCTTGCAGCAGCCATTGCAAAATCATTACATTTCCTCTTTTACAAAGATCTCCATTGGCAATGCGGCCCAGCGTGTGATAAAGCCTTCTGGGATTTGAAACGACCTTGTCAACCCCTAATCCTGGCAGCTGATGCATCAGATTACGGTTTGGGGCGGTCCTTTCACATATGACCGACGCTGTGGAGCAGTCAATTGCATTTGTGTCTAAAACTCTCTCCACTGCAGAGAGTAACTACAGTCGGATAGAAAAATAAACCTTAGAAATCATACTTGGCCTAAAAAGTCTTGTGGCTATATCTACAGCTCTCATTTCACGTTGTTCACAGACAACAAACCCTTACTCCCTCTTTTCACAGTGTTGGGAAATATTCTGACCAAAACAGCAGGCTGTCTTCAGTGGTGGTCTGTTTTATTCAAATTATATGATATTCAACATGGTTCAATAACATAGCATGCTAAATCTGACCTCTTGCTTCTGCACTTGGGTCAGGACCCTGCCTTCGTCACGGATCTCAAAGTCTGCTTCTATCTGGACATCAATGCCTATGTAGCCATGGCTAACCTCCTATTGGACACCAAGCTCGTCACATGCTGCATGCTGAAGACTGAGTGCTCTGCAAGGTATTCTACCTTGTGTCGCCAGATGACAAGCAGCTGCAAACACAGAGGTTCAGGTCTACTGGTACTGCTGGAATGAGCTGTCCACGATATGTTCCTGCTCCAGGAGACAAACACTGCACCAGGCCAGACTCATGATACTGATAGCCCTCCAACAGTTCATCTTGTCTCTCTTCCACATCGGGTACTGGGGTTCTGTCTTCACCAATCACCTGCCCCACCAACATCTCTACTGGCAGGGCATGGATTCAGCGATCACCCACATGGTTACCTCTTGCCCAATCTGCCAGAGTAAGCAGGCTGCAACCTCCATGTCGTTTTTTTACCTTGGCCAGGCACTTTTGGCCTCTAGTCCTGGTTACACCTGGATTTCATGAATTCGTTCCTGGAGTACTCCTAGTTAACTGCTATAGAGGCTGGCAGGGATTTCCCCTTTGTCTTATGCATGTCTACCATGCCTGCAGGATAGACCATTCAAACCCAGTCCAGCATTTTTTCAGTTGATGGGCTTACAGAAACTATTGTCATGGATAATGGTCTTCATTTTGCTCCCACTGAATTCTCCGCTTCCTGTAAAGCAAATGGCATAGTGCTGATGCATATCCTGATTCATACTGCACCCTTCCACCCTGCTTTTGATGGACTAGCCAAATGTTTCGTCCATACTTTTAAATCCAAGCTGTCCAAGCTCCACTGCTATCAACCTATGGATAAGGCCATTATCCTCTTGCTAGCTTCTTCTCATTCCACTTTCTGGACATGTCAACACCAGCAGAAAAACTCCATGGCTGGCAATATCAGTCGCAATTTTCTATCATCCATCCTACCAGCGTCCAACCCTCCTCTCAGCAGTCCAACCATCACAGTTTCTCTCTTCAAGATCCCATGAGGGCTCTTGTCTTCACAACAGGCCACCTGCACTGGTTTTCAGCATTCGTTTCCAGTCTTCAGAGCCAGGCCATCGCCAAGGTGATGCTTCAAGAAGGCACAGTGTGTCACAAGTACACTAATCAATTGTGGCCTCACCATTGTCCTCTTCCTGGGTCCAGTAGTCTACCATCATGATGCCCATCCCAGTCATCGCCAGCATGTCTCGCCTGTGACCAGCTCCCTGGAGGGGCCTTAGCTGCTCCACACACTACACCAGCACCAACTTTGATGGAGGTGGACCTCAGCCCCCTATGCACTCCAGCTGCCAGTGGGGACCCAGCCACTTCCAGAGATACTGAGATGAGTTACTACTTCTCCTTCCCTTTGTATGTGGGTGAGGGGGGAGGAATGCTGTGTCAAGGCGTTGTGCCTACTCAGCCAGCAACCAGTAGCACACATGAGCTATTCAGGCATGCACCTTGCAGGAAACAGCTCTTCAGATGACAGACAAAGACACCATGCAGCAGTCCATGCTCTGTCAGAGGTCACTAGCCATGTAGACTTTTTTCGCCTCTGTGGGCCACGTGACCAATAGTAGTAGAGTGAGTTTCCCAGGGTGGGCGCTGATTGCGAAAGCAGTCCTACCATCAGGACTCACTCTGGCGCTGCTGCTAAGAAGCTGTGGCTGTCCTTGTCGATCTTCCCCTCCAGGAGCTGCCAACTAAGGATCTACACCATTCGTGGCCTCTGTACCAAAGAGACATGGCCTCCAGTGCTGTGACCAGCCATTGGACTTAATAATATTTGTCTTTGTTTTTCATTGGCAAACTTTTGTGCGTCACTTCAGGACTCTGACTTTTTCTCACACTCTCAGTTCTTTCACTTTTGAATGTCCCTTATGACCTTTGGTAGTTGCACACTTATTGTATGATCATTGGACTTTGAAACTTCCAGTTTATTGTGACATTTTCAGGCCTTCATCCTTCAAGCGTTATTATTGTTCTTTCAATATTCAAGTAGTGACTTGTTTTAAGTTATTATGTTCCAAACAAGCTCTCGTCAGAGAAGATTTGTTTCATAGCTGGGTATCTTTCATGCGCTGTTTTTGGTGGCCTTATTAAATAATCTTTAGAAGCAGAATTCCATGTGACTTCTCTTAATCTGTAATTATCTATAATTTTCTGCGTGCTTTCTCTGTAGTCAGCAGACATTACTGCACATTAATCGCCTTAGAGCATAATCTCAATACAGTATACGAGGAAACACACATTGACCTATACTCCGTTCATCATAAGAGTAAACCTGATGTTAACAAACACAAACACATGATTGGTCAGCAGCTGTAGCTCTCGTACACTGGTGTTGTTCCGCTCTTGGAAATAGGTCCAACTTAGATATTTTATTACTATGTCATTGTAAATGAAACTTATTCGGATGTATTAACAGCCATCAACGTTTTTTTAATCATACTTTAGCTGCGCAATTTTTATTTCAAAAATCGTGTTCAGTCACGGTCTTGTGGTCTGACTGTCTCGCTGTTCATATGTAAAGGGAAAAGGGATGACACCGCTTCCTGCCTCTTAGTGATACACGCGCACAGAACACCGTTAATGGCTAGAAAAAAGTAGTTCTTAATGTTTTTCACAAGATTACAGAGAAAAATTAGCTTTGACATTTTCCGAGGAACAGTATGTAACAAATATAAAGCGAACTGTAACAGTTACAGTGGCGTAATCGGTAGTTTGTTAATCATAAGGGCGACCATACGAATCTCATTGGGTTCTACAATGTTCTGTTTGAATACCTAAATCATTTAAATATGAAATTTATCAAATATATGCTAATGAACTCATACTTAACTCCCATATTTTCAGGAAATATGCACGTTTTCTAGTTTCCAAAGTAATGCCACATGCAAAATTCTGGTTTTCATGCAAATGCACATTCTTGATTATCGATATTTTATAAAAGATTCTTAAATATTTTCAAGTTAAGAAAAAATTACACAATTAATTTTTTTGAGGAAAATGAAAGATCAAATATTCTTTGTTTGAATATGCCCATTGTTTTGTAGGGCAGATGTGGTCTCACACGAGCCAGAGTGCTAAGCGTCGTAGAAACGTGGAAAACAATAATTCTCACAGTGTACATGCTGCACTTTTACAGTTGTCACCTAAATACTACAATCCGTTTATCGCATACATTTACCGAAAGAAACCAAACAATAATAGTAAAACTCGTTGCTTCACAGTTACTGACTGTGGCTTGCCGAAAACAAACGAGCTCCTGAGGAAGAAACTGTACAAAGAATCTCTTCTAAAACGAAGAGACACGAGATACAAAGCGTTAATAATAACATTAAAGAACGTAGCCAAGTATTCTGATAGGATCATTAACTATACAATTAATTTTGAGTCGTACTCATGTCTTGCATATTATCATCATATGAAAATGGGTCATCTGCCTCCACTGCTGTCAAGCGTGAAATGCAGATCATAAACTTTTTTTTGGAACATCAGTTAACAACAGTTAAGCATTTTGTGCTCTCCCAGGCGGTGACAGAGATTGAGGGAGCGAAGCGCCGCCGCGGCTGCCTCTGCCGGGTGCCAGCTAGTGGGTCCTGGAGAGCTCCGACACGTGCGGCGTTCAAATGCAGCAGTCTGCCGAGAAATCTTCCACAAAAATGTCTCTGGACGGAACCGTTACTATCGGTGTGTCAGAAAGTGAAATATAGTACCATGTAGCTGTTCTATCGTTACACTCAGGACTTCAGGCGAAAGGCACCATGAAACTTTAGGCAACAAGCAGTTTCGACCTCGACATGGTTCGAATGGCTCTGAGCACTATGGGACTTAATTGCTGAGGTCATCAGTCCCTTAGAACTTAGAACTACTTAAACCTAACTAACCTAAGGACATCACACACATCCATGCCCGAGGTAGGATTCGAACCTGGGACCGTAGCGGTCGCGCGTTTCCAGACTGTAGCGCCTAGAACTGCTCGGCTACTCCGGCTGGCGACCTCTACATGTTGCATTTAGGAGAGAAGCTGTTTACCGCTAGACCCAAAGAGATAGAGAATACATAGATAGGCTGTGTCAAATTCTTGAACACTCCCTGCGGTGCCACGCTGTACTAGTTGCCATATTTCGGGAAGTCATTCTGGGAGTGTTTTGAAAGTTAGAGAGTTCGTGTATGTTTTGTAAGCTACACAGCTGCCGAGTTTCTTTTCGAAGTCACGCGCGCTGTGTGCTCAGAGAATAAATGTATACACATATCTAGAAAAACGACTGAAAACTGGTGTAAATATTCTTGTATAATGTGTTCTGTAACTGTTCTGTGTTTTGTGTACAATGATGTATTTGTTTACTTATGTAATAAAGCTTTTTTTAGCCAAGTTCTTCTAAGCATATAATATTCCGAGTATTCTGTCGCGATGGAGAAGCTAACAAAAGCGTGCATCATACTTTGTAATATTTCCGAAACGTCAGGAGCATATGATCGTAAGCTTTTCTTTTGTGGCTGATATCTTAGTTGCTAGTTGGAAAGTATTGTCGATTATGTCTATTTTGTATGTTTCAGTTTTTTATATGAGGGCTGTTGGGGAAGTAAGGTCCGATCGGTCGCGAAATGAAAACTATAGTCCAGTCGCCGCTCCGACTTTGTCGTGGCTTTGTTAAACTTTCCAGTGTCCTCGTCACAGAATGCAGCCGTCTGTGCTTTCCGCTAATTCTCTAAGTTGGTCTGCCTTTCGTTGTTTGTACCAAAATGTTGTCTCTGCACCAGCGATTCATGTGAGCACAGATGAACAACGGAGGGAGCCAATTAAGGGCTGAATTGTGGGTAATCAAACACTTCCCATCGAAAACGCTGCAGGAGCGTCTTCATTGCCCCCCGCAGAACGCGGCTGAAAATTGTCTTGAAGAAAGAAATACATGACATTTATGTTATGTGGGCTGTATAGCTTCAGGCGAAACCTCTCACTAGATGCACATACTCGGCGGGAGACACTGTTGTTTTAGGCATTTCTATGGGATCACTTTGCCTTCTGAACTGGAAAGAGCGACGTGAAGCGATCGACATCCACACTAAAGACACTGCCCAACACATAATATGTACATAGTTCCATCGCACTTTCACAGCGGTTTCCACTTTGCGCCCAATAGGACCTTACTTTCCGAATACGTCTCGTAGCTGCAGTAGGCATTACACCAATAACACTCTTTTTGTTGCTTTGTGTAAACTAAATGATATTTGCTTTCAAATTAGAAAGCATGGACTACAGGCAGAAAGCTCCATAATTCCGTTTGACTAGATAGTTATTTCTATTAAATTACAGCTTCAAATTATAATAGTGCCCCTTTATACGCAAGGTACAAAGTACAAATTACTCTGTTAATCAGTCTTGATTTGATTTTGTATAAGGATAGTCATATTTCAAAGTTTTGATCTACAACAATTAGTTACATATGTTTGATTATAACTTCTGACTATAGTGTAGATAAGGTATTATGTGCAAAGTGTAAATTAATCTGAAACTGAATATTAGAAATGGAAACGTAGAAGGGTAGTCATGGGACTAAAGTGCGATATGGGACTCACCCTCCTCCCTCCCTGAAGTCTTGATTGTGGTGATGTAACACCAATTTTCGACTTATTTTGTATCTGTATCGATATTTCTATGTCCATCTGTAGTGCTGCGCGTATAGAATGTTGTATCTATTGAAAGGTGGCTACACTGAGCCACAGCGCCAGAAATCGCGCCAGAGAGTATTGTTCCGCCGCCTCCACTGGCAGTGATTATTGAGACGCAGCGACAGGCAGTTCGTGCCGAGAAGTTGTGATGGACACTGCTTGTAGCTGAAGTTAGAGTGAGATGCGGTAGTGGAGAGTGTTGTTCCATGTTTTATGCAGTGGTTTGATGGGAGAGATGATGATGTTCTAATGGAGATATTGTAATGGTCAGAGTGCATTTCGTCAATATATATGGAGGTATTTTCTTTTATTATTTCAGTGACCTGAATAATGTGTCATTACAGGTTCAGTCAACAAAGCATCTGGCTTGTGTTCTTGTGTTAGAGTGTAATTCTGGGTTTCTTGAGCAATTATAGTATTTCTAATTTTTTTTCTATCACGTCAGTATAATTGGTATTTAGAATTTCTTGTGTTGTTGAAGAAGAACCGTGCCAGATGTGTACATTGAGTCATACTTCCACACACAGAACAGCTACACTTGTGCTATGTTGGCTTCGTAGGTTTTATAGTTGCTGGGGACTTAATTAATTAATTGTATTAACTGAAATTTTCATTTCATTCTTTGTTGTTGTTCTATGCAGTCAGATTGCGTACTAATACTAGTCAGGGCCAGCCGTTTACGAAACAGCGTAATCGGACATACAGCGACAGAAAATTAAAAAGTATTTGCATTGCATTCTTATATCTTTCATTTAATTAAGCCCCCATGCACGTGGCGACCGCTGCTTCGGATCGTCCCTTGAAATTCTTCTGATTGTAAAAATAGTAGACAGTAGTATTGTTGTAGTAATCTGTAGTTTAGTAATTATAGTCTATGTTGCATGTGTAGATTTGGTAATTGTCACTCTTCTAATGGTATTTTTTTTCTCAGAATTTGATTTGTTGTCTTGTATACGCGTTTGACAATTATAGTGCAATTATTTCAATTGTTCGATTAATCGTGTTTGAGGGTAACATTTCATGTAAATGGTATTGTTGGAGATAAGGAGCCATTGTGTGTAATTTTCGTACAGTGACGAGTTTTGTATGTTTTGTAAATGATTACGCGATCGATGAAAAAGGCAAAAATGATGAATAGTGAGAATGACGAAATTGTTGACATGGCGAACTCGCTAACAGAGGAAAACAGTGTCATAAATAATGTAGTGGAAAACAATTTAATAAGTCGGGAAGACAGTCCGGAACCAGTTCAAAATTTTTCACAATCGAAAAATTTTCCGAATACGAGATTAACGACAGAAGAGATGGAGCAGTTGATGAGTGCAATATTAACTTTGCGATCTGAAATTAAAACAGAAATGAAAGCAATGACAACACGGTTATGCTCACAAATAGGGACGTGTTTCAAAAACATGAAAGATGAATCAAAGAAAGAAATTAGAGAAGTACAACCGATTTTGAATGCTCACAATAATAGTTTAATTTCAACAGAAATCAGACAAGAGGAACAGGACAGAGAACAGGAAGAAAAAGATCGCATGGTAGTACAAAAATTTTTAGAATTAAATTTACAACGTGCACACGATAAGGAAGAAATAATTGAAAGAATCGAGGAATCCGTACCAAATGACAGAATAAATAACTTAACGCAACAGTGTGAACAGTTAACTACTAAATGTGACAACACCGAAACCCGAGTCGCGACATTTACAGAAGACGTAAATAAACAGAAAGAACAAATAGGTGATTTATCGGAAAGAGTTGAGGAGATTTCAGACAAATTGACAAATCTTAGTTTAAATGGGGACAGAGATTCAGATGACACAGCTCCATTGCCATTTTCAGAAACCGAAGAGTACCAGAGCATAAATAAACATGTTGAAAATCAGGGAAAATTTAATGAACGCGTTAAAAGGGAAGTGGAGACATTACGAAAGCAAGTCAAACAAATTGAAGGCGAAATCGTGGGAAAAGATAGCAGAAGAAATTTAGAATCACGGATAGCAGAGGGCTTTGAAGAAAATAATTTATTTCATTTACGAGATGCAACAAGAGAGCGCCAGGCGCGCGAACTTGACAATAATCGACATTCGGACTGGGACAGACGCGGTAGGTCTTTGTCGCCACGAGGCGAAAACTTTGACTATAAACACTTTTTAACTGTTTGGAAATTTAAGATCTTTCGCAAATCTAAGAATGACATTCATCCATGTTCATGGTTAGATCAATTTACGTACGCACTTCCGCTAAATTTGCCACTAAGTCACAAACTGAAATTTATGTGCAGCTATTAAAGTCCTCAGGGGATTCACTACTCTAAGTGAATATGTGCCGTAGCGAGCATAGGGCCCCGAGCTGTAGTGGTGCTATTTCCCTTTTAGTTTTCTGTACCGCTGCCTACTCTTTTACTATTCTTTGCATCTATCGAAACAACTCTTCGACTATCAATCTATCTAGACAGTAGTAAACAATAACCTGATATGATTAGTTTACCTAAAAGTGATTTCGGAAATTACCGTTTGGACTTACTGTATCTTCAGCAGTATTCATTCGTAGCCTAAATGAAATTTTACCTGTTTATCTTCGTGACAATATTACTTCTTATGTCGACGACATTCTTATTGCTAAACATTCTTGGAGTGAGCATAACAAAATTTTGGATTCATTATTATGTATTTTTGCACGAGTTGGCATTACAGTGAACTTAGAAAAATCTGAATTTGGTCGTTCTCAGGTGAAATTTCTCGGTCACATTATTTCTACAGAAGGTATTCTTCCTGATCCAGAGAAATTAGACGCTATTCGTAATTATGCTGTTCCTACCACAAAACGTGATGTTCGTAGTTTCCTTGGCGTCTGTAATTTTCTTAGACGCTTTGTTAGATTGGGCGATTTGGCCACACCTCGTTTATGCAAATTATGTCAAAAGCCGCCAACTATTTCTCACAGAGCACCGTTGTTTCCTATCATTCCAGCAAAAGGACATGGCTGCAGTTGATTTGTTCGGTCCAGTGGTTCGATCTACTAATGGTTTTGCGTACATTTTCGTAGCAGTAGAGTTGACATCAAAATATGTGTGTTTTACACCGTTACGCAAAGCAACAGCTCGTTCAGTATCTAATGCTTTCATTAACCATTTTCTTAAAGAAGTGGGTCATGTTGATAAGGTTATATCAGATAATGGATCACAGTTTCGTTCTAAAATTTGGCTTCGTACTCTACGGCGTCGTAAAATTAAACCAATTTTCATTTCACTTTTTCACCCTCAATCTAACGCTTCAGAGAGATGGATGAAGGAAATCAATAAATTGTGTCGTCTTTATTGTCATCAGAATCACAGAACGTGGGATCAGTATCTTCATATTTTTCAAAACATTCTGAATGAACTTCCTAATGACTCAACTTCTTTACCACCTATACTGATATTAAAAAATAAAGCACCGACAAATCGCATTTCTGAAATCGTTCCTTTTCCGCCTTCACGGAAACTGCGGCATTCTGAAGTTGTCAACCTGGCTCTACAAAATATTGCATCTGCGGCTGCTAGAAGAGAGAAATTAGCTAAGCGTCCTGGTCGTTTAAAAATCTTGTCAGTTGGTCAGAAGGTGTTAATTAAGTCTCATCGTTTGTCTCACAAAGGAAAAGGCTTGTGTCGCAATTTTTTTCTGCTTTATAACGGTCCATATAGGATTCGCAAAATTATTCATGATAACACTGTTGAAGTAGAAACTCTTAAATCACGACGCTCTAAGGGAATACATCATATATCTAACGTTAAAATTTTTGTGGAATGATATACTTTTGAAAAATTTTTGTAGAATGACATACTTGTGAGAAACTAACAGCTACATGTAAACACACGGAGAGTACAAGGATACCGCGCTGTGTTTTGGCGGCGGCATATACTCAAAGCAACAGTCAAGTCTGCGCGCCGCATAGGGCAGTCGTTGACCGCAAACAATCACTTCCTACGTCTCGCGCCTACAGCTGATCGAGCGCTCAGTGCGAATGCACTGACAGCCGTAAACAAATACACAGTCTTTCTCCGAATAAAATCAGTATAAAGCTATAATGACTTGATAAATTATGTTACTAACGTTCAGTATTTTTCAGGATACGGTTCTATAAGATATTTAAGAACTTCAGGTAAATTCTGTGTGTCTCCGACGTTAAGACGACTTGCTATCGAGAAATTTTCAGGAAGAATGTAATTTCCAAGAAGAAACTAATAAACTAAAAAAAGGTAACTATTAATTGAGTTTATTTTTCAGGTAACATATTTCCACTTAGATACGTACTTTAGACTTAATTTGCTGCTCGCGATTACGTGATTCATACTTTGTGCTAATTACATGTTCTATGAATTTGCTTGTGAAGCGACGTGCTTGCGTACGTTAACTGATTTGACAATGATTATTAATGAACTGAGTTGTAACTTGTGTATATTATGCATCGCTTGGCTGCACTGCTTTTTCACTGATGTCATATTTTTTAATTATGTGCCTGCTGTGCCTATTTATTTAAATTATAATTGTCACCTGATTAATTGTGCTGATGTGGTTAGGTATGTAAGTTATACTTTGTGATTTATCTGCTTGCGCCTTCATGTTTATTTGTTAAGATTACATATGAACATTTATTTGCTTACGGTTATACGATGCTGATGACCTGTTTATTACGTAAGATATGTTTGCTGCTATGCGTATGGATTGCATATTTATACATTTCTGTTTGTTGTCACAACTACTCTTTAATTTTGTATATAGAAATGCTGTTGTACTGTGTATGAACATAGAGTTTAGGTTACACTATGGTATTAGTTACAGATTGTTCGCTTGGCAGAGCCTCGTTGTAAGAATTGTGCTGCATCCACTTGTTGACATTCTGTTCACTACTGGTATATTTACTCGCTATTGCTTGTTTTGCTTACGCTCAGTGCTTTATATTTTTAAGATAAGAAAATGAACTGCTATAATTCGACGAATGACATTAGTACAAGAAACTTCATAGAAGTCACATGAGCTGAAGGTTTTATGAAAGCTGTATAAATGTATGCCAATAGGAAGGAAGCTAACGACATGACATACCAACACAGTTATTACACTGCATTTTTCGTGAGCAATTGAAATAGGAAGTGACACTTGACACAAGAAATACTCCACATGTTTGCTTCTGTTTGCCATAATTCTTGAAGTGGTGTACACACTGTGAAATATTAGAATCATTCACACTCCGTAATCGTACTTAATTACTGAGAGTTATTCGAACTAAGTCTGTTAGAGGTCATGTATGCATTCTTTGTTTATAATTCATAATGAGTAGAAGATTTTGGTCAGATGGATTACACAGAGGTTGTGTGTTGACAGTGTGTCTTCGAATTGTATGGGATGAGGAGGTTTGCATTAGGATTTTATCTGTACTCGATCGAGGAGACTGACTAGAGGAAAGAGTTGTTATGGAAGTGAAATGATACTGGCAATAAGGTTTATATGTATCGACGTATTGAAGAGGTATTATGGAGGTATTGAGATTATATGAAGTTGATTGGAGTTATGGTGTATAAGAGGTAAAATAAGTGAGGTGCATATTTTTTTTTTTTTTTGTTGTTGGTCTATATGGAACAAGGAGGATGAAGATAGCAGACTAGAAGACTAAAATGGAAGGAAGATTGTCTACACACACTTTGTTAAATCACTAAGCAGTATGTACTTTTTTTTGGAGAGAGGAAGTTGCATATCTTGGCACACTGACAGTTGTTCAGCAACCGTACATTTTTATTTGGCTTGGCAAACATTGGTCTTGACATGATGACTATGACGCTGACTTAACTATTATTGACTGTTATACATTGCTGCCACTACTACTTGGTACACATGATGAACATGAAATTTTGACAGAAGTGGATTCACACAGTTAACACTATTCAATTACACAGTAGTACTTAATGTGGATGAAAGATGAGTGAGTGTGTTTTGTGTGTTTTCCTTTCATAATCCTACCCACCTATCTCCTAAATATTATTTTATTTGTTTGTAATGGCTTGCACTGACACCCATAAATATTATAGGTTTACTGATGTTTGTGTATTTGTAATAGTAATATGACAATTATCTGATATCATTTGTGTGTTTGTTATGATTTGTATGTTTAGTGTAAGAGCATTGTAAAAGCATTTGTATGTGCATTCAAACTATTGTTCATGCTTGAACTGTCTGATTAGTGATGGTGATATTATGGACTGTTACTTGTACTTTTTCTACATGATTGGTGCCACTAGGACATGTTTAATTTCTGCTAATGAACTGTGTGATCAGTGATAGTGAATATTATGGACTGCTGTCTGCACCTACTCAACAATGCTGGGTGCCACTGATGGACTGCTTCTACTGAAATGATGTCACCTGTTGGAGTCTGAACCTACTCCACATTGCTGGGTGCCACTGATGGACTGCTTCTACTGAAATGATGTCACCTGTTGGAGTCTGCACCTGTTCCACAATGCTGGGTGCCACTGATGGACTGCTTCTACTGAAATGATGTCACCTGTTGGTGTCTGCACCTGTTCCACAATGCTGGGTGCTACTGCTGGAACTGTCAACTACCTGTTATGAAAACATTTTATGTGAATATTTGTATAAACTGATTTTTTGTGTATTACTGTTTGTGAAAAGTTACAAGACTCTTACCTGCTCATATTCGTCATTGCTGACGCTATCGATTGAATTGTTTAACCACATGATATTTGTGTAAACTATTATGTAAAGTCATATGTATGAAAGAATTTGTATTCCTTACTGTATTTTATATATTAGGCTATTGTAAGGTCAGTGCAAAGCCAAAATTTTATCTAGTTATATGATACTTACGTATTAATATTATCTTTTATTTTTGTCTGTAATTTTTTTGACGAATTTGGTGGTATTTTCACCACCAATGCTGGCAAAAATACCATCAAATTCTAGCCCGTGGAGGAAGGGCATATGAAAGGTGGCTACACTGAGCCACAGCGCCAGAAATCGCGCCAGAGAGTATTGTTCCGCCGCCTCCACTGGCAGTGATTATTGAGACGCAGCGACAGGCAGTTCGTGCCGAGAAGTTGTGGTGGACACTGCTTGTAGCTGAAGTTAGAGTGAGATGCGGTAGTGGAGAGTGTTGTTCCATGTTTTATGCAGTGGTTTAATGGGAGAGATGATGATGTTCTAATGGAGATATTGTAATGGTCAGAGTGCATTTCGTCAATATATATGGAGGTATTTTCTTTTATTATTTCAGTGACCTGAATAATGTGTCATTACAGGTTCAGTCAACAAAGCATCTGGCTTGTGTTCTTGTGTTAGAGTGTAATTCTGGGTTTCTTGAGCAATTATAGTATTTCTAATTTTTTTTCTATCACGTCAGTATAATTGGTTTTTAGAATTTCTTGTGTTGTTGAAGAAGAACCGTGCCAGATGTGTACGTTGAGTCATACTTCCACACACAGAACAGCTACACTTGTGCTATGTTGGCTTCGTAGGTTTTATAGTTGCTGGGGACTTAATTAATTAATTGTATTAACTGAAATTTTCATTTCATTCTTTGTTGTTGTTCTATGCAATCAGATTGCGTACTAATACTAGTCAGGGCCAGCCGTTTACGAAACAGCGTAATCGGACATACAGCGACAGAAAATTAAAAAGTATTTGCATTGCATTCTTATATCTTTACTTTAATTAAGCCCCCATGCACTATCACGGAAATTCTTTGACTATGTATACATATTTCACTTATGTGAACTTTTGAACGATGTTGTTTAAATTATGCTTGTGAATTTAAATAACTACTGAAATGATTGTTATATAATGTACTGTAAATGACTTGGTCCGTAGTTAGGGAACGTACTGTTGAACGTAAAAGATGTGGGGAAGCCCCACAGCTACGAAAGTATCCTGGCAGAGTGGAAAAGGTGTGGTTGTCTTGCGAGTGGAAACTCGTCCTTTGTGATTGGTAAGGTGTCTGGGCTGAGCAGTGCTCGCTAGCAGTAGCGGGTCATTGTGTCTCATATTCCTTGAGTTTTGAGGCCAGAAGAGCTTAAAAACAGTATTTATGGGCCTCAGACGCTGCATTTGGTGGTGCCATTATCATGGCATGGTTTCTGGCCCTATAAATATAATTCCGACGCCAAGAAGATACGTAACAGGGCGAGGCCAACATTATCGCTATGACTGCATCGCCGCCAGGTTAAGAGCCACTGCAAAATACGCCACTAGTACCACCAGCCTTCCACTACATTGTTTATATTTGGCACTCTATAAATGGAGCAGGTATTTGTGAAATTTGGTTATCTCATAATAATAATTGTGGTGTTGCTAAAAACTCTATCTTACACCCATGATTATCCCAAGTCACAAACCTGGACAGGAATCCTATCTTAGTGAATTTAATTCCGAGTGTCCTGATTTATTATGAGAAAGTGGTTGAACTTGACTTAAATGTTGTGTTGTCATTTGCACAACCAATTATATTTTTGTTAGGTCTAAAGACTGCTTATCAAAGCACATTTTTTTTATTTAAAGAGTTATATTTTGTTGTGCTTTACTTAATTAATAATTAATGATAAGAATACTTACCATTTCTCATACATACTCGTGTAGTTTTGTTAATGAACATGGTTCTTCAAACCATGAAAGTTTAAGGGACTCATATACTATGCTAGTTAGTTAATGAAGCAACGCAAAGGCTCCTTCAGAGCCAGTGTAGTTAGATTTGCATTCATATAGTTGTGTCAAACCGAGTTTAAGAAAGAACCATCTACCATGTTGTCAATTCTAATGCACGATGGTTAATGTACAGGCATAGAGACGCTGTACTAAGCAATGAAGTTGTAGATTATGATCATTAGCAGCCCACCCCCCCCCCCCCCCTGATATAAATTCAGAATCATTTCAAGCTCTTCTCTGTTCAATATTGCCACTTGTTTCATGTGTGTCGGCCCAGATCACGTAAGAAACAGATTGCCCAATCGCTTGGTCTAGCAGGCAACCCTTGTCAGGGAACGGCCACCAGGCGGCAACAGCGTTACACCCTTACTTGTGGAATCAACCACTAGATGGCACTCCGTTCTGTGAAATATGTGGCAACATTGGCCGAACGCGTGCAGCTTTCCACTATTTGGCGTCTGTGAAGTACAGCTGTTTCCGACATACCGGTGGTAGTGGATCGAGTCGTCATGCTGAGGGCCTGCGAGTATATCAACTGTGGAAGGAGTAGACGAACAAATCCTGAACTAAAAATGTTCAGATTCCCGTCAAAAATAAAGAAAGGTTACGCGAGTGGATTTTAAATTGAGGTAAATCTATAAATTAGTTACGAATAAGAATTAATAAAGAGCCCTAAGCATTCGATCCTATCTAAATTTTGTCGATCTTATATTCTGATATAACGTGGCAGCCCTTCCTGTACAAGAATCATATCATATAATTTTTAAATGAAATCTTTGCTGCGCTTTGGACTTTTTTTAAACTGTTTATTCACTTCACTATCGTAATTTTAGCTGTAGAGGCGTTTTTGTGTGCAATGTGAAAACTGAAACCAATATAAGATATGGATAACAAAATGCAAAGCATAGTGTGGTAACATTTGGTAAACAATTTAAGAAGCATTACCTTACAACACCTTTCCTTTGGTACTTGAAAATGGCTCTAGAGCTGAGATGGCAACAGTGAAATAAATGAATAATAGCCGTCATCTAACTGCTAGGTCATCGGTCCCTCTAAATCCTGGTATATACTAGAGCGAACGAAGTGAACGAGTGTAAAACCTCGTTTACACTGCTGCAAATGAGTAATCATAGATAATTCGCCAATGTTCACTGCCATTCGTTTATACATGTGAACAAACGTTTATACTGGAATGAAGGGAGGAGGATAGAAGAGAACGAGCATAGCATGCAAACTATAGATGCTGCCTATTTTAATTTTTTTTTATCTGTGCGCTAATAATCCTCACACAGCTTTCACTCGAAAACAACACTGCTTATAGTAACAGGTCTGCGCGAGTGCAGATTGTGTATTACTTTTCATTTCGCATATGATTGTGAGAAGTATCCCTACAGTAGAAATAAACTTGGTTTGTAGAATTACAGGAGCTAATCTACATTCTTCGATTGAAAACTCGGGAAAAAACATAGCCGATCATGATCTACAGTCAGCTGTGTGACGAATGCATTTCGCGCGCAGCGCTCTAGCCAAACACAAATACCGAGCGAGGTGGCGCAGTGGTTAGACACTGGACTCGCATTCGGGAGGACGACGGTTCAATCCCGTGTCCGGCCATCCTGATTTAGGTTTTCCGTGATTTCCCTAAATCACTCCAGGCAAATGCCGGGATGGTTCCTCTGAAAGGGCACGGCCGACTTCCTTCCCCATCCTTCCCTAATTCGATGAGACCGATGACCACGCTGTCTGGTCTCCTTCCCCAAACAACCAACCAACCAACCGAACACAAATCAGCGTCATTCACGTCACCGAAGATACAGCGTTGCCAATTCCGCGACATGTACAGGTCAGTTAGCATTGTAGCGTCGCCTGCGACATCTGTTGACCGACGGGAAAACTATTTTTACGGTTGCCTGTTCTGCCGTAAGGACGGTCAATCTGTTTCTTACGTGATCTGGGGTGTCGGTAACTGGTTTTATAAACTGTTACACCTAGTTCATTTAAATTACATGTTGTTGAGAGTCATATGTTACTGTTCACTATCTCATTGGTCATTTGTTTGTTAGTAGCACATTTATCTGCAAAGTTAGGTTACTGGGACATAGTACGAACAGATGTAAGGAAAGAGTTCAGTGTGAGTGTCATGCAAGGTTAGGTTAGCCTTAGCACGGCTTTTTGCTTTATCGTTTTGCTTGACACAAGAGTGCCTAATTAGGCTGGCGATCTGTTTTAATACGTAATATTACAAGTCGCTTTTGTGCTGGGAGAACGTCTGTCCCCAACCCACCGTTTACTAGTGGGTATACTCTGCTGGAGTGTTTCGGAAATGAATCCCAGTTTGATTTTTCTGTTTCCATTTGATTAATTCACGGTGACAACTTTCAAAAATTCCTCACAGAGGTATAACCTTAGCATCGATTGTCGTTTAAGGTGATCGGTGGTACCGTTACAGTGAGATTGAACTACAGCAAAACTTAACATTTACGTTCGCCCCTTATTTAATCGCACTTTGACATATCTATCGCACTTTTGTCATAAAAACTATATGTAGGGTAAATTTAGAAAACGTCTATTAGAGAATGGGCAAGTCTCCAACTGTTTTGATGTAGTTGTGTACATCATAAATAAACTACAAATACTGTGAAGGGCATCTACTACGTATAATGTTGCAAAATTTGGCTCAATATGTAATTATATGTAAGCAGAGTAGTTTGATTCTTGAGAAAGACGAAGCAGTATTTTGGCTATTATTTTAATAAACTTAGCGACAACCACAAACTTCACTGTGTGTTCGACTGCCTGGGTGGATTACGTCGTAATATACCTGCTACGTGGGATGGTATCTTCCTGTTCACTGCAACACAGTTTTTGCTTTGAAAGTGAAATGAATGATACATAAATTGAAATTAATGTAATATTTCTGTACAACTTTCGTCTCTGAACTGATCCATATTCTTCGAAATTTTCTGCAAAACAGGGTGTCCTGAAACACATGAAGATGGACCCTAAATTAAATTTTATAGACCATATCTTTTACTTGTAATTGCTCTGCTAGTGGCCATCTAGGGTTACATTATTTAAATGCAAGCTACTGACACTGACAAAAAAACGGTGTATATAAAGTGTTAGTGCGCTGTAGTCAAAGGTAAAACTGCTACTAAATGTTAACAGTTGCAATTTCGTATTTTCTTTACCAAGCCCCTTTCTTTTGACTTCCGAAAACATGACGGTGCTTGTTAAGTTTGGTCACGCGGTCGCCTTTCTACAGTATTCTATCTCTTTGGCTAGACCAACAGACGTACAGGCAGCACAACAACTCGAACAGAAGACAAGACTTCCTCGAGGAACTGTCACAACCTACAGTGTTGCCAGATTGTGCTGATAGTCGGACTTACCCCATTATCGGCTGGTCACGTTATTTGTCCCATTTGGTGATCGGTCACCTAGGGTTTATGCCAAAGAATGTAGATATACACACTAACAAATCACTGCATATTCGGAAATAAAATGGTACTTACAACAAGGAAGAATGTAAATGTCATTGCTGCTCGTCTCACTCGCAACAATATAATCTTTGGTTTTTTAATCACACTGATGTCAAAAAATCAAAGTCACTCCTGAGAGAGAGCGCTCTTCAAGTAAACGACATAGAATATTGCAGAACATACTATTACCAGATTAATACGAAATCCAAGACTCTTTTACAAAAGCAATGGTGGGAAAAAAATTAGTGCACCGTCAGTCGCGAACCTGCTTGCTCCTGTTTTTGAACTGTCTCTCTCTTCGCACTATGCTAAGCTGGAGTTACACTAACCTAGACTTTAAACTTTATCTTGACAGTAATCTGAAGGCTTTCTAACCCCGATATGTCTTTGACTAGCATTTAACTACAACAAATCGAAAGAAAAAGTGAAGTGTTTCTGATAAATCTTCAATGCGCCGTTGCCACGAGTTGGTTCCTCCCGAGGTAAGGGGCAGAAATTGGCACTGTGGACCCACAGAGACATCTATCTGATGCTCGGTAGTAGAGCTTCCTCATTTCTGTTAGTTCTGGATGCCTCTGTAAGGATTTCTACATGGCCTTCGATACAATGGGATGGCCGGACGAGGGCAGAAATAGGGGACACTGCTCATGACCGCTCGGATGCACCAGTAACTGTGTCTCACAATGTGGTACTAAATACAGTCGACCTTTACCATACATGTGCTTTCGTTTTCTACCGCCTTTCCTTTGAAACGAGTGTATGCATTTGTGTAGACCGTGGAATGAGCGGAATTACCGCGCGTTTTACGACTGCCTATATTTTGATCCTCCCGACACTGATAAAACTATTCGAAAGCTTTCAAGCACGAACATTATGAGCTTTGATTTGTACGTACCGTGAACTACGAGTGTAAGGCTACTGTGGCTTTGTGTGTGATACTCCGAGATTAGCGTGTGTTACGAGTTCCTCCGAAGCATTAACAGTGACATACGTCCGCAGGAGAGCTCTCCAGGTTACAAATTTCCCGAGACTCGTGTGGTACAGTGCATCTCAAGCCAGCAGACGTTGTAACCCAGTCGGGCAGTTCCGACAACGCGACACCAGTGTTAGCAGCTACAGCCCAGTCCACGCACGACCGGTACCGTCGTCTGTAATAAAACAGCCCTTTGGACATCCTTATGCCTCCCCCCCCCCCCCGAACAGACTACATTATTTTATCATTATTTTATGCTTAATTAATTGATTACGAACAGACTACATTATTTTATCATTATTTTATGCTTAATTAATTGATTACTGTACAATGCTACAGTGTACATATACCAGTAATTAATCTGTTTGAGACAACTTATCTAAAACCTGAGTTTGCTCTTGTATTCTGCGCTCAATAGCAAGCTTGTGAAGATTACTAATAATAATTACTAAGTAATTGATCTAAATTTGCTACGCCTATGAGTCCGTTAATTAACATTTATCAAGAACTGACATTATCTACATAAATAAAGTGTATTTTGCAACTTACAAATTTCTTTTCGGCAAATAGGCTATTTTTGATAAACATATTTTACTGAATTCATATATGTGATAGGAATACGTTTCGTTCTCTCTTTCGACTGTAATTAACTAAAATGTAATGTTTATCGTTATTTTCTGGAAACTTGTAAATAACTTCGGAATTTGTAATGATATTACGTCCGCACCCATACAGAATTGCAAAGCATTATTTTCGGTATTTTTCTATGTATGTGAATTAATTTTGTCACACACTTTTAATTACCATTTCTTAAAACACTTAAATTCTGATTGTCAACGATTACTGTAAATCATATAAATATCAGTGGTTTGTGTACTGTTTACATATTTTTCGCCGACGTAAATCTTGCTTGCAAATAAAGCAATTTTGTGGAAGATCTGTACATGGGATTTATTTTGTACACTACACGATTAGTTTTGCATGTACAGCAGCACAGCAGAAGTCTTCGGGAGTACTTGCAGCGAAGATATACCTCAAGAATAAAGATCTACGAGACCCGTGAATTTCACGAACATCTTTGATACCGACATTTCATCTCTAAATTACTGAACAGTTCTGCATTTTTTCAGTACAATCATTTTATTGAGATAGTTGCATCTCAGCTGGTGGAGGCCCATTTTCTTTAAATTCTTGTGGTTCACGTTGTTTTTGTGGCCGCGAAACTCGGTATAATTTTTTGAATAAACTTTCAGCTATTACGAGCCTGCAAATATTTTATTTATCAGCAATCCAAACTATACACAGCCCACACCACGCTGACTTCTTCGCTATCAGCAGTTCCATTTTAATCCTGTTATGTAAGCGGTCTGCCTCTATTTCCTTAATCTATTATTCAGTGTTCAAACGTGCTTAATCATGGATTCTGTCGAAAAACGAAGTTTAATTGAGAAAAGAGCAATGATCAAGTCACAAGTGACTGGACTCTCCGCATTTGTTAACAGCTTTCAGGAAGGATCAAATCTCAACGGCGTAACAGTAAGGCAGTCACCTTTGAATGCAAGTAACGAGGAATACAACGACATCCAAACTCAAAGATTAACGATATGGAAGAATCTCACGATACAGACAGGTGCGTCATTTGAAGACATATGCTTAGATGTACAGGGTGACTCTTGTTAACTTTTACGAGGCTCACTCCAAAAGAAATGCACACTATTTTTTTAAATCCATCTTTTATTCTACATGTTTGAAAGTTTTACAGTGTGTAGATAGATCCTTTAGGAACAATATTTTCATTACTCCACATAATTTCCATCCCTCTCAACTGCCTTACGCCATCTTGGAACCAGCGCCTGTATACAGGCACGGTAAAATTCTGGACCAACCTGTTGGAGCCACTGTTTGGCAGCGTGCACAAGGGAGTCATCATCTTCAAACCTTGTTCCACGAAGAGAGTCTTTCAGTTTCCCAAAGAAATGATAGTCACACGGAGCCAGGTCAGGACTGTAAGGCGGGTGTTTCAGTGTTGTCCACCAGAGTTTTGTGATCGCTTCCATGGTTTTTTGACTGACATGTGGCAGTGCATTGTCGTGCAACAGCAAAACATCCTACTTTTGCCGATGTGGTCGAACTCGACTCAGTCGAGCTTGAAGTTTCTTCACTGTCGTCACATATGCATCAGAATTTATGGTAGTTCCACTTGGCATGATGTCCACAAGTAAGAGTTCTTCGGAATCGAAAAACACCGTAGCCATAACTTTTCCAGCAGAAGGTGCGGTTCTGAATTTTTTTTTTTTTTTTTTCGTGGGTGAATTTGCATGTGCCACCCATTGATTGCCTCTTCGTCTCTGGTGAAAAATGATGGAGCCATGTTTCATCACCTGTCACAATTCATCCAAGAAATTCATCTCTGCCATTCTCTACTGTTCCAAAAGTTCTCTGCATACCGTTTTTCTTGTTTCTTTGTGAGCCACTGTCAACATCCTGGGATACCACCTGGTACAAACCTTTTTTAACGCCAACACTTTCAGTATTCTGCAGACACTTCCTTCCCCTATCCCAACGTAGCGTGACAATTCGTTCACTGTGATGCGTCTGTCAGCAGTCACCAATTCGTTGCCTCTCTGCATATTGTCTGGAGTGTGTGCAGTACGAGGCCTGCCGCTGCGAGGACAATCCTCAATATTGCCGTGCCCTCTTACATCACGTAACCTGCTTGCCCACCGACTAACTGTGCTGCGATCGACAGCAGCGTCTCCATATATCCCTCTTCAACCTCTTGTGGATGTTTCCCACTGTCTCGTTTTCACAGCACAGGAATTCTATGACAAAACGTTGCTTCTGGCGAACGTCAAGTGTACCAGCCATCTTGAAACATGCTGTGACGGCGCCACTCACGAGAACAGGTTGAACTAAGTTTGTAAACAAGCGGGAAGGATGTACCTACACACTGTAAAACTTTCACACAAGTAGAATGAAATCTGTATTTTTACAAAAATAGTGTGCATTTCTTTTGGAGTGACCCTCGTACAAACCCCGAAGCAACATGGATGACGGTGAGATGAGTAATTTAATATTAAGGGTGGCACAAAGTCTTGCCTTGATTATACATATTTATAACAGAATAACCGTTTGACAGAATAATAAGTTACATTTGATGCCGTTATATAGGTTATTGTTACTAGTTTTTTTTTAAGACCACTTACGTTAATAAACCTCAACGTGAACTCGCTTGGTAGCTCGGAGAATGTCGATGTGGTATTCCAGTTACCGCCAGGCGGAAAAACCCATTACCGCTAACCTTTACTTAGACGTTTTGCTCCACAGTTAGAAGAATATCAACCATGGATAATTTTCCAGCAAGATGGAGCACCCGCCTCCCTCCCCCCCCCCCCACCCCACCCACACACACACACTGGGCTTTGATTGTGCGTGATTTCCTGGATGAAACATTTCTGGATCGGTGGATTGGAAGGAACGGTCCAACACCCTGGCCGTCCCGCTCTCCAGACATTACCCCCCTTTACTTTCTTTTCTGGGGCTGTATCAAGGGCAGTCTTCGCCACACCAGTTGCTGACGTCGACGAACTGAAGGCTAAGATACAAGCTGCTGTGGGTACTATGACAGAACACGTGTTACGAAACACCTGGCGGGAACTGGAATACCGCCTCGACATTCTCTGTGCTACCAAGGGAGCACACGTATGAGGTTTACTAACGGAAGTGGTATAAAAATAAAAAATAAAAAAAAACCTATTAACACTAACCTATGTAACGGCATCAAATGTAAATTATTATGTCAAACGGTTATTCTGTAATAAATTGTTAAAATCAAGGCAAGACTTTGTGCTCACCCTGTTAGACACACACGGCCGCAAATGCTGGGAAATACTCTAAAAGTGGATGAGAAATATTGCACATGTAACGTCAACAGATTACGTACCTCGCCGTAAATGCAGCGGTTGGGACTAGCCATTAAGGGATGATTGAGCGATGCAATAACTGCATTCGAGTAAACGATGCAAATTTCGATTACATTTTGTAAACGTAGAAGTTGCAGAAGTATTATCCTCGTTGTAACGAGGAAAAGCTGTTATAGTTTTGTATTTCTTTCCTTTTGTCCCTCTTTTTCTGTTTACAGACATTACTTAGTACAGAAAATTCGGAAGGTCATTCTTATTTACTTGTCACGCAATACGGTAGGTTTTTATTGTACTGCACTTTGCAATAAACCAGCGGAGACTGCAAGACTGGTAAATAAAATATGTAATAAATATTACGTCAATGTAAACACATAACTGTCTAATCCTGAGCCCAACGCGCTGGAGTTGAACTTGTGAACCCGCAGCCGCACTGACGTAAAAACTTGACTACTGTTCCGTCAACCAGGTGTGACAGACAAATAGGCGTAGCCGGTGCACGTGTGACGATGGACGTCATCTGGTGGCGTCATATATTCAACATTTCTCATCCACTTTTGGGGTTTTTCTCGACATCTGACGCCCCATGTTTCTTTTATTAAATTAATTATCTCAGCGTTATCTACGTCGCCTCAGAGGTTTTTAAACGGTAATAAGGATCAATCTGTAGAATCAAAGATAATGGCATTACTCCAGTCAAATGTTGTGGTACCACCTAATTCTTCAAATTCATGTACCGCAGGTCGCGTGAAATAAAGCTCCCAGCAATTTAATTGCGAAAATTCAATGGCAGCATTGCAGAATTCATGCACTTTTCCGACACTTTTAAGGTATTCGTTATTAGCAATCAGGCCTTAGCTGACGTCCAGCGGTTGTATCATTTGTTGACACGTGTTTCTGGCAAACCTCGTAAGCTGACTGAAAACTTACCGATTACAGAAAGTAACTTTAAGAGTCCATGGGATCTGACTGTTCAAAGGTGCAACAATTCCAAGTAAATTGTTGATCACATGCAACGGAACTGCTGAAACTGCCCAATGTCGAAACTGAACCTGCTAAGAACTTGCGAATGTTAATCAACCAGCTGATGAGAAATATAAACGCAACTGAGGTCATGCACGTCGGCATTCCATTCCATGAGGTATTACTGTTGCACGTTTAGCTGGATCAAATTAGTGTGAATCTGAGGAAACAGTGGGAATCTAAAACAGCTAGAAACCGACCGTCAGGCTTTAGAGTTTAACCATTCAGACAAAATGTTGCAACAATCCTAGCAGCCGGCCGCGAAGCATACTAACGTAGAAGGGTACAATTCTCAACGCACGTTTCTCAGCACTACTCCAGACTGTGAATTCTGTATTTCAGCGCACGAACTATGTCAGTTTCCTAAGTTCAAAGAGAGCTATTCTGCAAGCAGAATAGACTTTGTGAACAGGAAAAAACCATGTTTCAACTGTCTGGGCAAAATCATAGGCAGAAGGAACGCCGTGCCAGCAGCTGCGGCGTTTGTAACAAGCACCGCGCTACAGTACTGCATAAGGAATAGGCAGTTTTAGTGTCGTTAGAAAGCAAGGAGCAGGTATGCTACAACAGAAAACATGCCGCACAGTAAAAAGGAAACCGCGAGCATGTAGAAGTACTGTTACCATCTGCTCTTGTAAACATTGACAGAAAAAATGGGAAGGTGTACCAATGTTGAGCACTTCTTGACAGTACCTCACAAACCAACTTCAGGAGTAGGAGTTCAGCAGATCGCATGGGACCACAGCTCAGCTGGCATCCGATTCCAATAAGTGGTATCAGCGATGTTCAAATCATAGAATCGTAACACATTTTCAAAAAATGTTCAAATGTGTGTGAAATCTTATGGGACTTAACTGCTAAGGTCATCAGTCCCTAAGCTTACACACTACTCAACTTAAATTATCCTAAGGACAAACACACACACCCATACCCGAGGAAGGACTCGAACCTCCGCCGGGACCAGCCGCACAGTACATGACTGCAGTGCCCGAGACCGCTCGGCTAATCCCGCGCGGCTCACACATTTTCAATATGTACACATCTTCAATAGTTGCTGACTACTAAGCACATGCTGTCTGCGCATTACTGCCACGCTTAACAGGACTACTCAGAATAGCATCCCTTGAAATGTCGACGTGGCAGCTTCCTAAGCACGTAACGATAGCAGATCCATCATTCAACTAACCTGATGAGACTGATCTCCTGCTTGGAGCATCAATATATTTTGACCTTTCTGAAATGCAGTCAGCTGAAGACAGACATTCAACCAGTCTTACCGGACTCACTGTTTTATTGGATTGTACCAGAAATGATACCTCCTTACTCAGTCAGATCCTATGCACGAAAGGTATTCTCTTGTCTAAGACGCAACAACCATCTGGACACTCAGGTCGAATGGTTGGAGCAGCGAGAAGAAATGAAGTCTGTTTCTGTGCACAAAGAAGAAGAACGCTAATGTGACGATCATTTTGCGAAAACTATTCGTAGGAAACCTGACCACACAAAGGCAAAGGCATTCATTCATACGGTGCATCAATAAGTCTATTAGTCTATTACAAGGGGATCGAAGAACGGCAACATTGCCGAACTATTCCTATGAAAAACAAACTTATGTCACTTTATCCATTCTGGATGAGGAACAGTCGCTATGGATGGATGGCAGATTGGGACAGTCAGAAGAAGCACCTCATAATTCTTTCTTCTAAACATCATGTAACTAAACTGATCGTCATGGTACTGGCAGAAGTAAAGCTGTGAGTACCGGCCGTGAGTCGTGCTTCGGTAGGTAGAGCACTTGCCCGCGAAAGGCAAAGGTCCCGAGTTCGAGTCTCGGTCGGGCACACGATTTTAATCTGCCAGGAAGTTTCATATGGTCAAGCATCTTAATTTGTTGCACGCAGTACCTCAACTCCTGTTAGTAAATCTCAAAGGTACTGAATACCCAAACTAAGATCTTAATCAGGCAAATAATTCAGAAGTGTTTTTTCCATGCTGCGGCTTCAAGGCGACCACAGCAATACAGCTCATGGGACAACTTCCTTCAGGCCGAATAGAACAAAGCAGACCTTTCCTTAACTGTGGGATTGATTATGGAGAGCCACTTACACGTCAGGAACGGAGGAAAGAAGAAAAATACTAGGGCAATGGTCTACATCACTTTTGAACCCTGCAGGCGCGGCCTTTAATCGATTTCGCCTCTCGTTGACGATCTTTGTCGGGATGACTTTGGAGGTACGCCGGTGGTGCCATCGGTGGGTATAAGAGCCGTGAAACAGGAAAGTTTTTGGGCAGTGAGTGTGGTATGCGGAGCGAGTCGGCCGCGGGTGCGAGACGTTTGGAGTTCTGGATGGTACACGAGAGAACGAATCGGCTCCTGTGAATGCCCCGACACTGGTTTTGACTGTCGGTCGTCGCCTGCTTTGTGAAGTGGTTTCCGTAAGTGGGCATGATATTTTGGAAAACACATCATCGACTTGGAGCTTGTTTGCCGGTTTGACGCTAGTGAAGGCGATCCGATTTCTTACGGGGCTTAAGGAGTGAAAGGACGGCAACCATCTTGTCCAAGTTAAGTAACTTCCGTGTATGTATGTACACAAAATTCTCGAACTTTTTGCCGCGTCAATTCAGGGCGAAACCTCAAGCTTTCGACGACTTCCACCATCGACATCGTCAAGAGCAACTTGCTGGCAAAATGGCTGCTGTGGTGGCCTTATATAGCGCAAAGATGGTTTCTGATTGGTCGGCAGTTACGTCATGCTGTCGCAGAAGCTATCAACGTCTGCGCTGGTGGCATCACCGCTCTCGCAATAGCGTAAACATTGAGGACGAATATCTATGGCTCTTCTTTGCACCGCTAAGATTATATTCCCCGTCATTGTTGAAGGTTGTTCCCATGCATTCTTATTTCTATAGCCTCTTTAATTATAGAGTCCCTGTATGTAGGAGCCTGGGACAAAACTTTAGTTTCGGCAAACAGTATTTTATGTTTGTTTATGAGACTGTCCTCAGCAACTGCGGGTTTCTCTAGCTCACGATTTCTAATATACCGTTGATGTCCTGCACAGCGGTCGGAAACGGTGCGGATAGACTGACCGACGTAATTGCTTTCGCATTCACATGTGATGTAAATTTGAGGAATCCTGAGGCCGAGACTGTCCTTAACAGGGCGTAGCTTCTACTTTAGCTTCTTAGCAGGTTGGAAAAGTAGACCTGATACCTCGTCTTCCCAGCACTCTGCCTATTTTGCTTGATGTAGCACCGCAGAAGTGAAGGAATGCAATCGGTGGCTCACCGTGTGAATGGTCAACAGTTTTACAATTCCTTTTCTTGGTGAATGCTGACTTGATATCACGTGACCCATATGCGTTCTTCTGGAACACATACTTCAAATGATTGATTTCGGAAACAAGTGGTCTTAGAAACGGTTTTTGCTGCTTGTATCAGTATATTTAATAGCACTGTCTTATGGTGTAAACTCTGGGCGCTCAGATATAAATCAGTGTCGTCGGCTTTCGGTACACTGAATGACCAAGACGTCCATCCGACTATCGATGCACCAGCACATCTGAAAACGACAGCCTTCCCTCTTCCTCGACGGTGAACTGGCTGTTTGGATGCATGCTGTTCGGGTGCTCCTGGAAGTGCTCAAGACCTTTTACGCCGCGTTACCAGGCGATAAACGTGTAGTCAACACAACGATAAAGTGAAGATGGACCAAGTGGAGCTGAATTTAATGCACGTTCCTCAAAACGTTCTATAAAATAGTTGGCCATTGCTGGAGACAACGGAGAACGCATAGCCATTCCGTCCGTGATATCATAAAATTTACCGCCGTACAAGAAGCAGGGGGTCATGAGATGTAACAACTTTATCGTTTCTGGAGGAAAATGCTCTGTCAACAGTTTTACTGTGTCCTACACAGGAACTTTTGTAAATACTGAGACCATATCCAGGCTGACTAAAATACCGTTTGGGCTAACTCCAGTCTGTTTAATTTTCTCAATAAACATCTGAGAGTTTTTAATGTGATGTTCACAGTGGCCGACTACTGGAGTCATCAACTTAGTTAAATATTTTGCCAGCCTATAAGTAGGAGAAACAACGGCAACAGTGCCGTCACGAAAGATTTCGTTCTCACGTAACTTCGGTGTGTGTCTTTGCTTCTCGCTCTTCCCTCCCCCCGCTGGGATTTATGCAACCACCATTCATGATTAATAGCAGTTGTTTAAAAGTCATTTGCTTGAAATCTGATCAGTGAGTTTTGGTTAACCGTAGCTGCCTATTCAGTGACTATTAATTGTTTTTATAATTCTGTATTTCGTGTGTGTACTGAATGACAGTGAGTTCATAATTAATGGCTGCTGTTTATAAGTCACTAGATGTTACCCGGTGCTTTGCTCACATATCAGTTGTTGTAAAAAATGGAAATGCCGTGTGGCTAGGGCCCCCCGTCTGGTAGACCGTTCGCCTGGTGCAAGTCTTTCGAGTTGACGCCACTTCGGCGACTTGTGTGTCGATGGGGATGAAATAACGATGGTAAGGACAACACAACACCCAATCCCTGAGCGGAGAAAATCTCCGACCCACCCGGGAATCGAACCCGGGCCGTTTGGTACGACATTCTGTCGCGCTTTTTTTTTTTTTTTTTAAACCTCATTTTTTTCGTTTTCGTTCGTTTCATCAGCTCGGGGCAGACGTCGCAAGGCACCCGTTTCAGTTCGTCGTTAATCCATTAACTCAGCTTTTTTTATTACAGAGGGCAACTAACCCTCTGACCGAACACGCTGAGCTACTGTGCCGGCTAACCACTCAGCTACCAGGGGCGGACGGCAGTTGGTGTGTTCAGATGATTGATGGCGAGCAAGCAAGCCAGTAATTTTACGAGGTGTATGTGTATATGGTGCTGTAGAGATGTACGTATAAATAAGTATGCAGTGCCGGTATGAAGGTACATAATGAATGTATTTCTATTATTTTGGTGTATGTAGAATCTGAAAGCATGCATTATATTTTCTAATTACATTTTTTAAAAATCCTCAATTCATTACATTCGTGCAGAAGTAGAGATTTTAGAGGTTTCTCTAGCCCACCTAATACTGGATGTGAGATTTTACCACCAGAGCAACATATACCAACCGTTTCTCCCTTCTATTTAAATTAGTTATGATGCATATATTTTTGATCCATCCCCTTATAATGACTAATTTATGGTTAGCTTAGGTAATAGAGCATAATCAAATGTAGCCTCACCGAAAGCCTCCCACGTTCCATGTGTTTCTCAACTCTCTGTTTGTCGTACAGCCTTTATTATACATGACGCCGTCGCTGTGAATCCTCAAGCGTCTAGGAAGCTATAAGAGACGCTTGACGCTCAGAGTTTAAAATGCGACCGGCTCGTGACTGTTCTGATGTCTCTATAGCTCTTAAGGCCGCCTAAAGTTCTGCGTCCAAGTTCCGGTGGACATGGTATTGTTATAAGGTTTGGTGGACTCGAGTAACCTTCGCAATCTGAGCTCTCTTAGAACTATGCGTTAAATGAGATTTACATTTGTGAGGCTTATAATAGTAGTTTTAAATATGGTATTCGGGCTTATCATCCGATTTTATTGTTTTATCTCCACCAAAACTCTCCAAGTATGCAAGGTGACCCCTTATAACAAACAGGCTCACTATTTTGTAGGCTCTGTAAGATACTAAGATTTCTGAGTCCATTTAACATTATGGTCTGTAATGAATGAACAGGAAAGTCTCTAGAGTACATGTTTTCAGGTTAAGGAGGGCAGCTAGCCCCTTTCTTTACCTTCTGCCCTCGGTGGCGAACCCCTACAGGGCATCTGTGAGTTCCAGTGGAGGAGGTTAAGTAGTGTAGGCTCGTCCTTCTATCGATCTTTGTCTGGATGACTTTGGAGGATGTAATGCAGTATGCTAAGATTTCTGGCCAAAATGAAGATAAGTTGGTGAACGATATGAATGACTTAGATATAAGACCAATTCTCGAAAGTGATACACTAGTTCTAAGAAGTGTGACCATGGGCGCTAAATGAGACAGGGAAGTAGTTTATACAGATCATTGTCGAATATGCTAGTAGAAGAAGTACAAGAATCGAGGATAAGGAAAGGAATGAATCGATGCGCTCGTCGATCACGTAAGTTAGCTGTGGTTTTTCCGAGGAAGTATAAGAATAAGATAGTCAAAGCTAGGAGAAGGCTAAGAGGTCCCTCTTATTTGGATGGAATGTTCGATGAGGACGAGAAAACATCAAAAAAAGGAGAGTTCGAAGCGGAAGCAAGGAGGCCCAGGGCCTACCAAAAAGAATGAGAATCTTGTGGGTCATTAACCATAGGTCAGGCTTAGTGATGCCACGTGAGTTGGTCACTATGGTGTACGCACCCTTAGTGTGTAAGTGTTACTTCAAAAGTGATTTGCTGGTCTTTATGTATTATATAAATAGTGGGGGTTATTTTAGTATTTCTTAGAAAGGTTCGTAAGTCCATAGGTGGAAGTATTCTCTGTGATGATTGTATCAGCATAGTAAGTTGAGAGTGTTTAGTGTATAAGAGTAATGGGAATAAAACTTCGGTACAATCCAATACTCTATGCTAGTTTTATGTGAATGGGGATAACTAGGATGAGAAAGGAATAACATAGGAAGCTAGGAGAATCGAGCAGACAGCAGTATTACATGAGATAGCTATAGACTGAGCTGATAGACGTAATGCCATCAGATCTGTTTCCTTGTAAACGTATGATTGGCATCACAAGTCAGGGAGTTAAAGCTGCAAGTAACCTCTTCCGCTAACGTGAATATACAGGGTGTTACAAAAAGGTACGACCAAACTTTCAGGAAACATTCCTCACACACAAAGAAAGAAAATACGTTATGTGGACTTGTGTCCGGAAACGCTTACTTTCCATGTTAGAGCTCATTTTATTACTTCTCTTCAAATCACATTAATCATGGAATGGAAACACACAGCAACAGAACGTACCAGCGTGACTTCAAACACTTTGTTACAGGAAATGTTCAAAATGTCCTCCGTTAGCGAGGATACATGCATCCACCCTCCGTCGCACGGAATCCCTGATGCGCTGATGCAGCCCTGGAGAATGGCGTATTGTATCGCAGCCGTCCACAATACGAGCACGAAGAGTCTCTACATTTGGTACCGGGGTTGCGTAGACAAGAGCTTTCAAATGCCCCCATAAATGAAAGTGAAGAGTGTTGAGGTCAGGAGAGCGTGGAGGCCATGGAATTGGTGCGCCTCTACCAATCCATCGGTCACCGAATCTGTTGTTGAGAAGCGTACGAACACTTCGACTGAAATGTGCAGGAGCTCCATCGTGCATGAACCACATGTTGTGTCGCACTTGTAAAGGCACATGTTCTAGCAGCACAGGTAGAGTATCCCGTATGAAATCATGATAACGTGCTCCATTGAGCGCAGGTGGAAGCGTAGTTGACGAAACTAAAATGAGCTCTAACATGGAAATTAAGCGTTTCCGGACACATTTCTACATAACATCTTTTCTTTATTTGTGTGTGAGGAATGTTTCCTGAAAGTTTGGCCGTACCTTTTTGTAACACCCTGTATAATAGTGCATACATAGTCTGTAAGATGTCTGTAGAACATAACCGGGGGAGGACAGGTATTGCAAAATGCTAAACTAGGAAATATTGCTTCAGTGTCTCATGACTCAGTCCGCTAATGGTTCAAATGGCTCTGAGCACTATGGGACTTAACTTCTGAGATCATCAGTCCCCTAGAACTACTTAAACCTAACTAATCTAAGGACATCACACACATCCATGCCCGAGGGAGGATTCGAACCTGCGACCGTAGCGGTCGCGCGATTCCAAACTGTAGCGCCTAGAACCGCTCGGCCACCCCGTCCGGCAGTCCGCTAATGGAGAAAGGGTATATGTATAAGGTTTTGTGTGAGTTATTCGACCAAATCCCACTCAGAACGTCTGAGAGTAATGTATAAATATTAAAGGGCGGTTCCTCAGCAATAAGTAAGGGCGAGGAGGAGGCTCTGTGCTGTGTCAAAAGCACGGATTTCGTTCGCCATTATAACTGATGAGCATCCTATAAGGTAAATGGCCAATAACACCTGGTGAATAGAATAATCATATGAGTATGATGTACTAAAAGGCTATAAAACATGTTCTACATGACCTGAGCGCACCGCAGAGAAACCAGGTGGTGAACGAGCGCGGCTTCAGCGATTTAACAACTCGCCAAACTGCGTAAGCGATACGACGCAGCCGGCCGCCAACGACGTTACCCGACGGCCAAAAGGAATAATAATTTAACTGTCAAAAGTTGGCATGGCGTTGCGTGTTTGTTCATGTAAATGGTTCCCATTGCATGTTAGAAATTAGTTAGTTCCCCAGTAGACCTCTTACCGATAAAGTTAATCTCGGGGTGGGTCCGGGTCGGATATAGTACTGACCCACTGCGTGTTATATTGTGTTGTAATTGCAAGTCTAAGTGTCACCCTAAAAGTGACGTGTTTTAAGGATATTTAATTTCAAAGTGCAAGGGAAACTTATTTTGATTTAATCTGAGTGATGAATAATTTCTGAAAACAGTATTATTACATAAAGGCAGTGATCTCCAGGTATAGAGATCACTGCATAAAGGTGAATCAGTTGAAACTCTTGCAAAACAACGAAAGCAAAGATTTAAGTTTCAGAGATATTACTAGCTCCTTGCGTAACATAATCCCGAGTTGGTATTAAGACGTTTTGGTTTCAGTGGAAATCTTAATTGTGATACTAATAAAAGCTAACAAGATTACATTTACGTAAGAAAAGTTCTAAATGAGTGAAAATGAGAAGTGAAGTTACTTGAAGTTGTTCCGAAAAGTCAGCACTCATACTCACAAAGGTGTAGTGCTTAGTCAGTGGAATACATTACGTATCATTATTTACATAGTAACGTTAGACTACACGGAAAGATATAGAATTATCGCCTCAGTTATCTTTATCCCAGTATAAACGCTGTCAAAATACGACTTTAATATGACTCGGTCTTAGCACTCACTTCATGTTTGAGATGAATATTAAAAGTTATTAAAAGATTACGAGGCGGTTGCAGAGAGATTGTTCTGCGTTGGAAGGAAGTCATTGCTTGTGAGTACAATTCAAGCTCGATTTACGATTTAGTATGACATAAACAGGTATGGTATTGAAATAATTTTGGTGTCTTATTGTGGACGATAGGGAGATAACGTGTGTTGTCGCAGTATTCTGCTATTCTCGTCATTGCTGATGGATAGCTATTGTCATTGTCATTTGGATATTTCGGTGTATCTATTTGTGGTATAGTAGCATTGCGGTACGACCTCGAATTTTGGGTATAATGAAAATGTTGTTTACTATTATCCTAGCATTTGAGTCTCCTGTCTCGTCAGTGTTTATTATCGTTGAAGTTGCTAGGAATTTCCAAGAATGTTTGCCTATCGAAGCCGCGGGCTCCAAACGATAGATATCGAACGTGGGATTCTAAATCGATCAGGCGACTGTGGTGGCGGGCATTATGGGCATGTTTATAGTGGTCGCTACAGCAACGACAAAAGGATAGCGTTACTAAAATATTTGTAATTACAAAGGAAACGACTTACTCACTCGTCGTCGACGTTGTCGTCATGAGAAAGGCCATTTGATGTGTATGCTACGGGAAGCATTCACTTTTTGCCATAACATGGATAGACTCTGCCAATGTCACGCAAAAATATGGATAGAGTGTCACATCTCCGACAAAAATTCAATCAATTTTCTACATTGCATAAGTATGGAATTAGATTCTTTCACGTGAGGCAATATGCCGAAGAAACGTCTACAATACGAGACATCCCACTCACTACCATCGTAAGTCGTTTGGGTTTCCCTAGCATATCACAAATAATTTATCATAACGCCCGCCACCACAATCGAATTAAAATTCCAAGTTCCATATATATCGTTTGGAGCCTGTGACCTCGATAGGCAAACATTCTTGGAAATTACCCAGTTGCCTATCACCAATGGGTCGGTCCTCAATTTGTTGTCTAAGAGTGCAAATATTGTACAAGCTAGGCTTCAAGTGTTAGACAGGCGCTCGGTTACTACTGGAATCTTCTGTGGTCGGATAGCGATCCACAGTCATAACATCGACTGTAGTACAAAATCTGTAACTAATTCATGCTGTAGTGGTCGATTTGTCCGCTCAAGCAATTTTGCGCGGCAGGAAGCCATACATCAGCGGCATCGCGACGTTAGTACAGTACGATCCCTTGTCATTTTGAGTTAGAACTCGAGTTCCGCCTGTCGGCGCGTTACACGTTTTGTGACTGCTTACAATTTAGATTTTCTTTGCACGGAGCCAGCGCAGTGATGGCTTCTGCAAACTTCAGAAATAATATGAGCAATAATTACATTTACAAAATATCTATCTATTTGCCCTATACGTGTGTTACCTTCCGCTAGTACACTACTGGTTCATCTCACAAACAGTCTTAGAATTAAGTGACCGAAAACGAACTTCTTCTATCAAAACAGTTTTTAATTTTGGGTTAAAATCAATCCCCTTATTCGTTCTTAAATAGTTCAATAGTTTGTTAAACCAAATCAAACTACTGGTGTATAAGCTTCTGTCATTTTTAATTTTGTTCTTTTCTGAGCGTACTTGTAGTGATATTTTGTTCTAGTGTTGTGTTCATGTAAATTACTGCACTTGATAACTTCAGTTGCTTGACTCATAAAGATGTAAGTAATTTAAATACGTACAAAAAATGTACAGGGTGTTTGGGTTTTATGCGTGATAATATCGAATGTGATGTAATTGAGATATTTATCGGCGGTTTGCTTCTTCAAGTATGATAACTAAGAACATATTCTATGTATGCTTGCGGCAACTAGTACCATGTGCACATGCGCGTAACTGCTTTGGTCATGTAAACACCTCAATAGCCATGTGTCATGTGGACTCCACAGCAGGTGTTCTGCGTACTTTCTCTCACAGAGTTAAAGTCTGTTACAGTGGTACAAGGTTGTTTTCGGCGGGAGTATGAACCGTGTACCATGCCACTTTGCGAACATTGTGAGAGATTTCTTGGATCATGAGTTCCCAGATCGATGGTCTGGGAGATGTAGTCCATCGATTGCTTGATCCTCTAGAAGCCCAGACACTTAATTTTTTGTGGGGGTTTATCAAGAATCTGGTGCACTAGATAACAGTTCCTGAATTACCAGATATGAGCAGTTGCACCTGTGCAGATGTCGCAAATGTTATGCCTGAAACGCTGCAAAACACTTGTAAATAAGTGAAATGCAGATTAGATGTCCATCACGTCACTAATGTTGTGCATATTGAAGTGTATTAGGTGTATAAAATTTTTTTTGAGTTGTGTGTGGTGAGATGGCAGACTGAGTGGAAAGTTTTATTGAAAGGTATGGTGGAATTTAAAAATTATTGATTTTATTTCTTTCTTTGGATTTCTGACTTAACCAGCTGTGTTTTACAGTTGAGCTACGGCTCGGCCTGGGCTGCTGCAGTGCCGGATGTTTCTAGACACCACACCTACCCACACTCACTCCACGTGAACAGCGTTCCCGCTCTGGGAACGCTGTTGCAAAGCACTGCTGAAAGAGGGATGCGTCCAGACAATCCGCTACCAGCCAATCAGACGACTGGGAAAGGTCACGTGGGGAACACTGAGCAGGCTGTCGAGAGTGCACCAGTACCACTGTGTTTCTCTGTTGTTCACCAGCTCTCATCCCAACCAGAAGAGTTCTCCAGCTCCTCTCTCCCGGCAGTGTGCCCCTCAACAATCTGGCTGAACAGTCTTCTGCCACTCCACATTCTGTATTTTCCTGTATCCATTAAGAGTAGGAGCTGGAGCAATAAACTCCAGCCAATGACCTAAACAGTTCATATTTTAACTTTTCAACAAATTTCCAGACACTCCCACGCTCACTAAAGTCCTAATCTCGGATCATCCATGTACAACTGATGTCACCTGCAGAATTAGAACTCACTGTTCAGCCAGGGTTATTGGCATATTCCCTTGAGGATAGTTGCTGCTTGCTAATTCCATGGAGGAGAGATGGCTCCATGCTGTTAGCCTGTAGCTTAGCATTCGTTTGGCGTTCAGAAGCGCCTAGAACAAGATACACTGTGTGTGAACACGCCGACGCCGACGCTATTCTGGCGTGAGCTGTCTGCACCCCATGCCGCCATGGGTCAAATGTTCAAATGTGTGTGAAATCTTATGGGACTTAACTGCTGGGGCCATTAGTCCCTAAGCTTACACACTACTTAACCTAAATTATCCTAAGGACAAACACACACACCCATGCCCGAGGAAGGACTCGAACCTCAGCCGGGACCAGCCGCACAGTCCATGACTGCAGCGCCATGGGTCCATACCGATGCCGATGTCATCGACGCGCCACACCGTGCTGCCGACCTTGCCGACACCACCATCTCCATGCGACTTCAACCGATACTTAAGAAGCTAATGTAAGTCTCACTGCCACGCATGCTTATTCTTTGCTACCATCTTTCTGCGAGTAGCTGCTATTGCAGTCGGTCACGCTTAGGTTACAATGTTCATTTACATGTTGAGACCTTTTCTCTTTTGTTAAAGTCTTCCAGTCTCTGGAATTTGTGATCTTAGAATATGTAACCATGCTTCATACATACTCTCGTTGGTTGCCACAACGCCAGGAGGCAGCTGCTCCTGGGAGTGCTGAGGTAGCTAATGCCACTCTATTTCAAGAGTAATGCTACAAACAGTGCCCGTTGTGGAAGCCGTGTCTGCTGATGCTGCTGAGCTGACAAGGCAGTGGGCGGTAGCTGCGGCCTGGATTCGGTTGTGGGCTGTGCTCCCGGCTGTTGGGTTTGAGCTGTTACGTTACCCCCCTCCTTAGGTGAGTCCAGTACTCTGGATTCCAGTTTTGTTAGTATGACTGTAACAAACACTTTAACGTCTATCAGCACTCTTTCATTTCCAGAATAAGACTTTGGTGTGTCCTTCTCGTTTTATTTTACACTAGATACATTACCTCACTCCTACGATACTCAAGCACCGAATTTCTCTCTTTTGGATTTTCTCCCTTCTTTTTTCTTTCACAATTTATTATCAAGTCACTTCCTCACTGTTCCCGGCATGACTATTGTGGACTCGCAGGTTGAAGGACAGTTATTATAGCTGTTGTTGTGGTCTTCAGTCTTCAGTCCAAATGCTGGTTTGAAGCAGCTCTCCAAGCTACTCTATCCTGTGCAAGCCTCTTCATCTCTGCGACATACATTCTTCTGAATCTACTAACTGTATAAATCCCTTGGTCCCCCTCTACCATTTTTACCCCTCACACTTCCCTCCAGTA
This sequence comes from Schistocerca cancellata, assembly GCF_023864275.1. Lineage (NCBI taxonomy): Eukaryota > Metazoa > Arthropoda > Insecta > Orthoptera > Acrididae > Schistocerca > Schistocerca cancellata. Next base: position 884,754,165 of record NC_064626.1, read on the forward strand.
CAAAACCGGTGAATCCTTAATGTCTCAGAATGTGCCCTATCGACCGATTCCCTCTTCTAGTCAGGTTGAGCCACAAATTTCTTTTCTCCCCAATTTTACTCAATACCTTCTTGTTAGTTATGTGATCTATGCATCTAGCCATCAGTATTCGTCTGTAGCATCACATTACAAAAGCTTATATTTTTTTCTTGTATAACTGTGCGTGTTTCACTTTCACATATGACTTCGCCCATACAAATATTTTCAGAAAAGACTTCATAACAGTTAAATCAATATTCGATGTTCACAAATTTCCCTTCTTCAGAAACGCTTTTCTTGCCATTACCAGGCCACATTTTATATCCTCTCTACTTCGGCTGTCATCAGTTATTTTGCTGCTGAAATCTACTACTTTGAGTGTCTCGTTTCCTAACCTAATTTGCACAGCATCCCCTGATTTAATTCGAAAACATTTCATTATCCTTATTTTGCTGTTATCGATGTTCATCTTATATCCTCCTTTCAAAATCCGGTCCCTTCTGTTCAATTGTTCTTCCAAATTGTTTGCTGTCTCTGAGAGAATTACAATGCCGTCGGAAAACCTCACAGTTTTTATTTCTTCTCGCTGCACTTTAATTCCTACTCCAAATTTTTCTTTTATTTCCTTTACTGCTTGCTCAATGTACAGATTGAATAGCATAGGGAGTAGGGATTGGCTGCAACAGTCTCACTCCTTTCTCAACCACTGGTTCCCTTTTATGCCCCTCAATTCTTATAGCTGCCGCCTAGTTTCTGTTCAAGCCTTTCGCGCCATGTATTTTACCCCTGCAAAGAGAATATTCCAGTCATCATTGTCAAAAGCTTTCTCTAAGTCTACAAATGCTATAAACGTAGGTTTGCCTTTCCCTAACCTATCTTCTACATTGAAGCGCGAAAGAAACTGGTATAGGCATGCGTATTCAAATTCTGTGTAAACAGGCAGAATACGGCGCTGCGGTCGGCAACGCCTATTTAAGACAACAAGTGTCTGGCGCAGTTGTTAGATCGGTTGTTGCTGCTACAATGGCAGGTTATCAAGATTCAATTGAGTTTGAACGTGGTGTTATAGTCGGCCCACGAGCGGTGGGACAGAGCATCTCCGAGGTAGTGATGAAGTGGGAATATTCCTCTACGACCATTTCACGAATGTATCGTGAATATCGGGAATCCGGTAAAATATCAAACCTCCGACATCGCTGAGGCCGGAAAAAGGTGCTGCAAGAACGGGACCAACGAGGACTGAAGAGAATCGTTCAATGTGATAGAAGTGCAACCTTTCTGCAGATTGCTGCAGATTTCAATGCTGGGCCATCAACAAGTGTCCGCATGCGAACCATTCAACGAAACATCATCGACTCGTGTACCCTTGCTGACTGCACGACAGAAAGCTCTACACCTCGCCTGGGCCGTTAACACCGACATTGGACTGTTGATGACTGGAAACATGTTGCCTGGTCAGACGAGTCTCGTTTCAAAATGTATCGAGAGCATGGACGTGTACGGGTATGGAGACAACCTCAAGAATCCATGGATCCTGCATATCAGCAGGGGACCGTTCAAGCTGGTGGAGGCTCTGTAATGCTGTGGGGCGTGTGCAGTTGGTGTGTATGGGACCCCTAATAGTCTATATACGACTCTGACAGGTGACACGTACGTAAGCACCCTGTTTGATCACCTGCATCCACTCATGTCCATAGCGCATTTCGAAGGACTTGGGCAATTTCAGCAGGAATTGGCTCCAGGAACACCCTTCTTAGTTAAACACTTCAGATGGCCACCAAACTCCCCAGAGATGAACATTATTGAGCACATCTGGGATGCCTTGCAACGTGCTGGTACATTTACGGACAGCTCTGTAGGATTCATGGTGTCAATTCCCTCTAGCACTACTTCATACATTACTCGAGTCCATGCCACGTCGTGTTGCGGCGCTTCTGCGTGCTCGTGGGGGTCCTACACGATATTAGGCAGGTGTACCAGTTTTTTTGGGTCTGCGGTGTACGATAACTCGTAGGGTCTGTATTGTCTTGCATGTTCCAACATTTCTCTGTAATCCAAATTGATCTTCCCTGAGATCCGCTTCTACCAGTTTTTTCCATTCTTCTGTAAACCATGACTATTAAACTGATAGTTCGGTAATTTTCATACCTGTTAGCACCTTTCTTTGGAATTGGAGTTATTATATTCTATATATATTCTATATATATATTCTATATATATTCTATATATATATTCTATATATATTCTATATATCTTTGGAGAGAAGAGAACCACTTGTATGAATATCAAGAGCTCAGATGGAAACCCAGTTCTAAGCAAAGAAGGGAAGGCAGAAAGGTGGAAGGAGTATATAGAGGGTTTATACAAGGGCGATGTACTTGAGGACAATATTATGGAAATGGAAGAGGATGTAGATGAAGACGAAATGGGAGATAAGATACTGCGTGAAGAGTTTGACAGAGCACTGAAAGACCTGAGTCGAAACAAGGCCCCGGGAGTAGACAACATTCCATTTGAACTACTGATGGCCTCGGGAGAGCCAGTCATGACAAAACTCTACCATCTGGTGAGCACGATGTATGAGACGGGTGAAATACCCTCAGACTTCAAGAAGAATATAATAATTCCAATCCCAAAGAAAGCAGGTGTTGACAGATGTGAAAATTACCGAACTATCAGTTTAATAAGTCACAGCTGCAAAATACTAACGCGAATTCTTTACAGACGAATGGAAAAACTGGTAGAAGCCGACCTCGGGGAAGATCAGTTTGGATTCCATAGAAATGTTGGAACACGTGAGGCAATACTGACCTTACGACTTATCTTAGAAGAAAGATTAAGAAAAGGCAAATGTACGTTTCTAGCATTTGTAGACTTAGAGAAAGCTTTTGACAATGTTAACTGGAATACTCTCTTTCAAATTCTGAAGGTGGCAGGAGTAAAATACAGGGAGCGAAAGGCTATTTACAGTTTGTACAGAAACCAGATGGCAGTTATAAGAGTCGAAGGGCATGAAAGGGAAGCAGTGGTTGGGAAAGGAGTAAGACAGGGTTGTAGCCTCTCCCCGATGTTATTCAATCTGTATATTGAGCAAGCAGTAAAGGAAACAAAAGAAAAATTCGGAGTAGGTATTAAAATTCATGGAGAAGAAGTAAAAACTTTGAGGTTCGCCGATGACATTGCAATTCTGTCAGAGACAGCAGAGGAGTTGGAAGAGCAGTTGAACGGAATGGACAGTGTCTTGAAAGGAGGATATAAGATGAACATCAACAAAAGCAAAACGAGGATAATGGAATGTAGTCAAATTAAGTCGGGTGATGCTGAGGGAATTAGATTAGGAAATGAGACACTTAAAGTAGTAAAGGAGTTTTGCTATTTAGGGAGTAAAATAACCGATGATGGTCGAAGTAGAGATGATATAAAATGTAGACTGGCAATGGCAAGGAAAGCGTTTCTCAAGAAGAGGAATTTGTTAACATCGAGTATAGATTTAAGTGTCAGGAAGTCGTTTCTGAAAGTATTTGTATGGAGTGTAGCCATGTATGGAAGTGAAACATGGACGATAACTGGTTTGGACAAGAAGAGAATAGAAGCTTTCGAAATGTGGTGCTACAGAAGAATGCTGAAGATAAGGTGGGTAGATCACGTAACTAATGAGGAGGTATTGAATAGGATTGGGGAGAAGAGAAGTTTGTGGCGCAACTTGACTAGAAGAAGGGATCGGTTGGTAGGACATGCTTTGAGGCATCAAGGGATCACAAATTTAGCCTTGGAGGGCAGTGTGGAGGGTAAAAATCGTAGAGGGAGACCAAGAGATGAATACACTAAGCAGATTCAGAAGGATGTAAGTTGCAGTAGATACTGGGAGATGAAGAAGCTTGCACAGGATAGAGTAGCATGGAGAGCTGCATCAAACCAGTCTCAGGACTGAAGACCACAACAACAACAACAACAACAACATATTCTTTTTGAAGTCTGAGGTTATTTCGCCTGTTTCATACGTCTTGCTCACCAAATGGAAGATTTTTGTCACGGCTGGCTCTCCCAAGGTTATCAGTAGTTCTAACAGAATGTCGTCTATTCCCAGGATTTTGTATCGACTTAGATCATTCAGTGCTCTGTCAAATTCTTCCCGCAGTATTATATCTCCCATCCCATCTTCACCTATGTCCCCTTCCATTTCTATAATACTGCCCTCAATCACACCTCCCTTATATAGGCTCTCTATGTACTCCTGCCACCTTTCAGTTATCTTTTCTTTGCTGAGGATAGGTCTTCCAGCTTCGTTCTTGATATTCATAATGTGGTTCTCTTTCCTCCAAGAGCCTCCTTAATCTTCCTGTAGGCTGTGTCTGTCTCTTCCCTAGTGACAGATGCTTCTAAATCATTACATTTGCCCTCTAGCCATTCCTGCTTAGCCATTTTGCACTTCCTGTCAATCTCACTTTTAGACGTTTGTATTCCATTTTGCCTACTTCATTTTCTCCTTTCATCAATTAATTCAGTACCTCTTGCGATAGCCAAGGATTTCTACTAGGACTTGTCTTTTTCTCTATTTGATCCTTTGCTGCCTTCACTATTTCATCTCTCAAAGCTACCCATTCTTCTTCTACTGTATTTCTTTCTCCTGCTCTTGTCAATCGTTCCCTAACGCTCCCTCTGAAACTCTCAATAATCTCTGGTTCTTTCTGTTTATCAAGGTCCCATCTCCTTAATTTCATACCTTTTTTGCAATTTTATTCAGTTTTAAACTACAGTCCATAACCAATAAATTGTGGTCAGAGTCCACGTCTGTCCTTGGAAATGTCTTACAATCTAAAATCTGATTCCGAAATCTCTGTCTTACCATTATAGAATCAGTCTGTAACTTTCGGTATCTCCAGATCCCTTCCACGCATATAGCCTTCTTCCACGGTTCTTAAACCAAGTGTTGGCGATGGTTACATTATGCTCTGTGCAGAATTCTGCCAGGTGACTTCCTCTTCCATTCCTTTCCCCCAGTCCATATTCACCTACTATTTTTTCTTCTCTTCTCTTTTCGTACTATCGAATTCCTGTCCCCAATCACTATTATATTTTCGTCTCCCTTAAGTATCTGATTAATTTCTTTTATCTGAGCATACATTTCTTCAATCTCTTCATCAACTGCGGAGCTAGTTGGCATAGGCTACAATAATGCGTTCACTATGCTGTTCATAGTAGCTTACACGCATTCCACTTCTCTTATTCCTTATTATACCTACACCTGTATTACCCCTATTTTATTTTGTGTTTATAACCCTGTATTCACCTGACCAGAAGTCCTGTTCCTCCTGCCAATGAATTTCACTAATTTCCACTATACCTAACTGTAACCTATCCATTTTCCCTCTTAAATTTGCTAACCTACCTGCCCGATTAGGGAATCAGACATTCCACTCTCCGATCAGAAGAACGCCAGTTTTTTTTCTCTTTCTCCTGATAATGACATCCTCCTGAGAAGTCTTGCCCGAAGTTCGGATGGGTAACTATTTTATCTCCGGAATATTTTATCCAAGATCACTGATTGCGCGGCCCCTTCCGCCGGAGGTTCGAGTCCTCCCTTGGGCATGGGTGTGTGTGTGTTGTTCTTAGCATAAGTTAGTTTAAAGTAGTGTGTAATTCTAGGGACCGATGACCTCAGCAGTTTGGTCGCTTAGGAATTCAGACACATTTGAACATTTTTTTTTTTACCCAAGAGGATGCCATCATCATTTAACTATACAATAGCTACATCCCCTCGAAAAAAAAAAATACTGCTGTAGTTTCCCCTTGCTTTCAGTCGTTTGCAGTACCTGCACAGTAAGGTAGTTTTGGTTGATGTTATAAGGACAGATCATTTAGTCATCCAGACTGTTGCTCCTGCAACTGTTGAAAATGCTGCTGCCGTTCTTCAGGAATCACATAGCTGTCTGGCCTCTCAACAAAGACCCCCCTCTGTTGTGGTTGCACCTACGTTACGGCTATCTGTATTGCTGAGGCACTCAGGCCTCAGCACCAATGGTAAGGTCCATGGTTCGTGGGTGGTTGAAGTAAGGTAAGGACCGGATTTAGGCTACTTATTATCTGAGACTGCAGTACACAATACTTACTATGATCAAAATTACACAAAGGGCTGATGTGCTGGCTCCAATGGTTATGAGTCAGTTGTGCCGTTCGTTCCAGTATTTTCTTATGTGATCGAGTAGATGTTTCATCATCACACGACTATTTTGTGCTGCTATCGTCTGTTCCATGGGAACCATAAGAGTTGGGTCTAATGTGGCGTTTAGGAAAGTCAGCTTTTCCTTGGGCAGGGTTTCTAAACGCAGAGCAGGTAGGTAAATTAATGAGTTTAGAGTTGTGGTTCCGGTAATGGTGGCAGATAATCTGAAAATGAGACCTGAAATGTCAGGTTGCGTGCCATTTGTTAGCATCTCCTGATCTCGTAGCTCTATGCCCTGGGCGCTGCCCAAATGTCTTTGGTCGTAGCAAGTGGCAATGTCTCATATCAGGTTCGGTGCTGAGTACGGCCAGTGTGACCCTATATTCTGGAAAAATTGGATTTCACTTGCAGTGACTTCCCTGAAGGAGTCAGTTGCAGGCTTCTCGACGCGAAACGGAGTATATTGGCATGACACAGGTGCGGTGTGTGTTCGCTTTGAGGGGTAAGCAGTGACGTGCCTGACTCGGCACTGCAGTGACTCCTCAATGGAGAGTAGTACTTCCTCAAGCCCTCGTCATCTTAAATGACTGAATTAACGTAGTAAGCAACCATTATAAAGAATCTGCATCCTTAAAGTCACACGCCAAAGAGTGTCTGTCACACAAATACTCACTCATTCTCACTTATTTGCTTCTATACCAACTGCATATAAAACGAAACAATTGATTTAAATCAGACACGCTAATTTTCTATTAACAGTTCTCTAACCTGTTACCTTTATGCAAATGTTCTCCCTTAACTTTTCTCTCATAATTCATAACTGATAAGTAACTACAAAAATTCAACTCGTGAGACTTCCTCGTGGTCTTAAGGTGCACGGATGTCTCGGAACAATCTCCGGTACCCTCTTCGTCTATGACTTGCTTCTGTCTTTTCTTCTTCTGCTTTCTTTGCCCATTACCATGGTAGTGGTCCAGGCGGGTTAAACAATCCTCACATTCTTCTAATAACTGCTCTATATCTAGTCTCTCACTTCCTTTCAGATTCGATGGTCCCCTCAGTGCAGTTAAAGCGACAGACTGTCACAGTTTGCGATTTATACATTGAAATACCTTCCTAATTCTTCCTCTAAAACCTCTAAGTTAGCTATCAGGGTTCCTTTCGATAGCCTCGCCTCCTCTGAACCAAAATTACCTATAGTGACAGGCATTGCTCGGTTACTGTCTAACTGCTGCACCTATGACAAACTTGGTGGTATAAAACCTGGTCCAGTACCTCGTTCTCTGACAAGGGCGCTACCACACACACAATGTTAACCGGCAGATCAGCTTTCGGTATCGTATCCCGCGAGTGGAGTCTGAGAGAGCGTGTATGCAGTTGATCTAGGTGTCGGGTGTTCCTAGCAGCAGTTCGGCTTTTCAGCCTTAAAACTGAGAGGAAAAATATTCCATCCAGCTTTACCGTGCGCTGCTACAGATCGACTTTAGCATGATGTTTATTCAAGAAGTCCAGATCTAGAATGACATCGTACCCAATGCCTATGGAAGGCAGAACTTCACATGTTCGGATGTTTCTCCCTCCCACTCGGTAATCCAACAAAGTGGAACCGAGACAATTCACACTTCTACCACTCACACCACTTAACCTACAGTGTGGTGGGTTCAGACTCACTGTACGCAATATACTCTGGCTAGCATACCCTGCAAAAACGCACAAGCGCCTGTTGTTCTGCCTCCTGCAAATTGGCTTTATTGGCATGATCATCGTTCATTAATTCACAAGTAGAGACATTCATATGCTTGATGCGGTCCACAGAACTTTCTACTGATTCTCTCCTGTTATGCACTACAACATCAAATTGTTCACGATAATACAGCCAGGCATTACCGTTCCTGTAACTTCCTGAAAGTAGGCGAAGGACTCAGCATCCCGCAGTTTCTCATTGCACACCACGGATATCCTGGCATCCCCCACTAATTTTAAACGAGCTACGCTTAACAACTGTCATCTTTCCATTTCCCTAATTTCACGATTGTATGTAAACTTTATTGATGAACACGAACAGACGTGGCTCATCACATCTAAAATAGACAGACTGCAGGCAACGGGAGGTGATCCTCAGACCCCAGCACAGCGGAATGGGCACGCTTGGGCAGGTGTTCCTGTGTGTGATAGCCGTGATGTGGCTACCACAGCATGCTGGCGGGTGGCCGCCGACAGCTACGGTGTGGTGGTGCAGCAGCGAGACGGCATCCCTGTGCCCGAGTTGGATAATCGGGGAATGATCGTTTGTTCGTGACCTCGCAGGGGCAGTGTTATAAATGACATTACGATTAACGCAGGATCTGCGTCATCGGATGGTTTAGCTACACTACTGGCCATTAAAATTGCTACACCAAGAAGAAATGCAGATGTAAACGGGTATTCATTGGACAAATATATTATACTAGAACTGACATGTGATTACATTTTCACGCAATTTGGGTGCATAGATCCTGAGGAATCAGTACCCAGAACAACCATCTCTGGCAGTAATAACGGCCTTGATACGCCTGGGCATTGAGTCAAACAGAGCTTGGATGGCGTGTACAGGTACAGCTGCCCATGCAGCTTCAACACGATACTGCAGTTCATCAAGAGTAGTGACTGGCGTGTTGTGACGAGCCAGTTGCTCGGCCACCATTGACCAGACGTTTTTCATTGGTGAGAGACCTGGAGAATGTGCTGACCAGGGCAGCAGTCGAACTTTTTCTGTATCCAGAAAGGCCCGTACAGGACCTGCAACATGCGGTCGTGCACTATCCTGCTGAAATGTACGGTTTTGCAGGGTTCGGATGAAGGGTAGAGCCACGGGTCGTAACACATCTGAAATGTAACGTCCACTGTTCAAAGTGTCGTCAATGCGAACAGGAGGTGACTGTGACGTGTAACCAATGGCACCCTATACCATCACGCCGGGTGATACGCCAGTGTGGCGATGACGAATACACGTTTCCAATGTGCGTTCACCGCGATGTCGCCAAACACGGATGCGACCACCATGATGCTGTAAACACAACCTATATTCATCCGAAAAAATGACGTTCTGCCATTTGTGCACCCAGGTTCGTCGTTGAGTACACCATCGCAGGCGCTCCTGTCTGTGATGCAGCGTCAAGGGTAACCGCAGCCTTGGTCTCCGAGCTGATAGTCCATGCTGCTGCAAACGTTATCGAACGGTTCGTGCCGATGGCTGTTGTCTTGCAAACGTCCCCATCTGTTGACTCAGGGATCGAGACGTGGCTGCACGATAAGATGCCTGTCATCTCGACTGCTATTGATACGAGGCCGGTGGGATCCAGCACGGCGTTCCGTATTACCCTCCTGAACCCATCGATTCCATATTCTGCTAACAGTCATAGTATCTCGACCAACGCGAGCAGCAATCGCGATAGGCTACAATTCGACCTTTATCAAAGTCGGAAACGTGATGGTACGCATTTCTCCTCCTTACACGAGGCATCACAACAACGTTTCACCAGGCAACGCCGGTCAACTGCTGTTTGTGTATGAGAAATCGGTTGGAAACTTTCCTCATGTCAGCACGTTGTAGGTGTCGCCACCGGCGCCAACCTTGTGTGAATGCACTGAAAAGCTAATCATTTGCATATCACAGCATCTTCTTCCTGTCGATTAAATTTCGCGTCTGTAGCACGTCATCTTCGTGGTGTATCAATTTTAATGGCCAGTAGTGTATAACAACTTCCTGATGGGGTGGTCCTGCTAGCTTAAATCCTGTTTCCACGTGCCGACATTTGCCGAAGACATCCTGGCTCAAATGGCTCTGAGCACTATGGGACTTAACATCTGAGGTCATCAGTCCCCTAGAACTTAGAACTACTTAAACCTAACTAACCTAAGGACATCACACACGTCCATACCCGAGGCAGGATTCGAATCTGCGACCGTAGCGGTCGCGCGGTTCCAGACTGAGGCGCCTAGGGCTGCTCGGCTACAGAAGACATCCTGTATCGAGGCTGCGGTGTGGTGTAATAGGTAGATCGGTCACATAAGTAATGGAAGTCCACGTAACATCCCTCGTGCGGAAGTTACAGTTGCAGAAGCTGTGTCTGCTGACACTGCTGAGCTGGCAAGATCTCGGCCAGTAGCTGCGGCTTGGTTTCGGTTGCTGGACTTCACTCCCGGATGTCGGTGTTTGATCCATTACACTACTTTTTACAGGTCACTGCATGTTCTTGGCCATATGTATTCCAATTGCTGATAACCAAATTGAAACTTTCAGGTGGCATGCAAACCAATGTAGAATCAGTTACCCAATGTAACATTTGATATCCTGGCAAAGCTTTAGCAGAACAGGCATGTGAGCCTATGTAGAATCAGTGGATGCATTACACAATACAAAATTTGATATACTGCAAAGGTTTAGCAGAGCACTACACCGCCAAGAGGGTAGTTAGTTATTTGTGGCACAGGAACGGTGAAGATCCTGAGGTTTTTTCAGGTCGAATTCAAATCATATTTTGTTGCACACTAGTGCTAGGGAAAAATGCAATGAAATACTAATTGAAGAAGCTGAAGTGAGAGGTACTCGTACTGATGTATTCATTCGCATAACAAATCTGCAGATAGGTATGAAAGTAAAGGTGGACTCCCCTATCTCATTAGACGAAGCTGTTACATTGGCTCTGCTGCATGAAGAAGTGGGTTGGTTCACTTCCAACCCTACATAAAACAATGAGGAAAGGTGTAGTTAATGAGACGGCAAATGTAGTTTTAGAAGGTATGCAAGCTCTGGGGAAACTGTCAGAATGTTAGTAGATAAAGGAGATCAGATTAGTATATTAATTATGTTACACAAGCATAAGCGTGCGCTTAAGCCGCTGTGTTGTAATATAAGTGGATTAGGGGGGAAAATAATTATGCCTGAGGACTTGTTTTGTAAATCTCCGCCGGCCGGTGTGGCCGAGTGGTTCTAGGCGCTTCAGTCTGGAACCGCGCGACCGCTACGGTCGCAGATTCGAATCCTGCCTCGGGCATGGACGTGTGTGATGCCCTTAGGTTAGTTAGGTTTAAGTAGTTCTTAGTTCTAGGGGACTGATGACCCCAGCTGTTAAGTCCCATAGTGCTCAGAGCCATTTTTTGTAAATCTCCAATTGAGAAAAAACGTATGGATTTGATATGGAAATGCAGATGGGATTTTCATAGCATATTAGGAAAAGACTTCCTACACTGTTTCCTGGTAATGACACATTATAAGACATAAACTGTGCAATTCAGTGAGGCGACTCACTGTTTTGGCAGTAAGCATGCACCTCAGTCGCCAGGAACCTGTGGTGTGAGGTCTCTTCCACAGGCTCTGACAGAAGCGTGTATATGAGTGTTAAAAACTAACTCCAGTGTTGCAATCAGCGTAGGTATAGAGAAAGTTCTTTGGATTTATGTGAAAACCTGTATACTGCCGAGATCAGACTTTCTGGTCGACCAGCTGAGAACAACGACGTACTCAACAGGTTGTTAATTCATGTCAAAAGGAGTATACATAAACTGGAGTTAGTGGGGAAGAAGTTTTGTGTACTAATATGTGTTGATAACTTTGGCCAAAGAGATATAGATATCCCATGTGGAACTAGATCCGCTGATGGGCTTGGGCTTGTTTTGGGGAAGGAGACCAGACAGCAAGGTCATCGGTGTCATCGGATTAGGGAAGAATGGGGAAGGAAGTCGGCCGTGCCGTTTCAAATGAACCATCCCGGCATTTGCCTGGAGCGATTTAGGGAAATCACGGAAAACCTAAATCAGGATGGCCGGACGCGGGATTGAACCGTCGTCCTCCCGAATAGATATCCCATGTGGAACTAGATCCGCTGATAGGCTTGGGCTTGTTTTGGGGAAGGAGACCAGACAGCAAGGTCATCGGTGTCATCGGATTAGGGAAGAATGGGGAAGGAAGTCGTTCGTGCCCTTTCAAATGAACCATCCCGGCATTTTCCTGGAGCGATTTAGGGAAATCACGGAAAACCTAAATCAGGATGGCCGGACGCGGGATTGAACCGTCGTCCTCCCGAATAGATATCCCATGTGGAACTAGATCCGCTGATAGGCTTGGGCTTGTTTTGGGGAAGGAGACCAGACAGCAAGGTCATCGGTGTCATCGGATTAGGGAAGAATGGGGAAGGAAGTCGTTCGTGCCCTTTCAAATGAACCATCCCGGCATTTTCCTGGAGCGATTTAGGGAAATCACGGAAAACCTAAATCAGGATGGCCGGACGCGGGATTGAACCGTCGTCCTCCCGAATAGATATCCCATGTGGAACTAGATCCGCTGATAGGCTTGGGCTTGTTTTGGGGAAGGAGACCAGACAGCAAGGTCATCGGTGTCATCGGATTAGGGAAGAATGGGGAAGGAAGTCGTTCGTGCCCTTTCAAATGAACCATCCCGGCATTTTCCTGGAGCGATTTAGGGAAATCACGGAAAACCTAAATCAGGATGGCCGGACGCGGGATTGAACCGTCGTCCTCCCGAATAGATATCCCATGTGGAACTAGATCCGCTGATAGGCTTGGGCTTGTTTTGGGGAAGGAGACCAGACAGCAAGGTCATCGGTGTCATCGGATTAGGGAAGAATGGGGAAGGAAGTCGTTCGTGCCCTTTCAAATGAACCATCCCGGCATTTTCCTGGAGCGATTTAGGGAAATCACGGAAAACCTAAATCAGGATGGCCGGACGCGGGATTGAACCGTCGTCCTCCCGAATAGATATCCCATGTGGAACTAGATCCGCTGATAGGCTTGGGCTTGTTTTGGGGAAGGAGACCAGACAGCAAGGTCATCGGTGTCATCGGATTAGGGAAGAATGGGGAAGGAAGTCGTTCGTGCCCTTTCAAATGAACCATCCCGGCATTTTCCTGGAGCGATTTAGGGAAATCACGGAAAACCTAAATCAGGATGGCCGGACGCGGGATTGAACCGTCGTCCTCCCGAATAGATATCCCATGTGGAACTAGATCCGCTGATAGGCTTGGGCTTGTTTTGGGGAAGGAGACCAGACAGCAAGGTCATTGGTGTCATCGGATTAGGGAAGAATGGGGAAGGAAGTCGTTCGTGCCCTTTCAAATGAACCATCCCGGCATTTTCCTGGAGCGATTTAGGGAAATCACGGAAAACCTAAATCAGGATGGCCGGACGCGGGATTGAACCGTCGTCCTCCCGAATAGATATCCCATGTGGAACTAGATCCGCTGATAGGCTTGGGCTTGTTTTGGGGAAGGAGACCAGACAGCAAGGTCATCGGTGTCATCGGATTAGGGAAGAATGGGGAAGGAAGTCGTTCGTGCCCTTTCAAATGAACCATCCCGGCATTTTCCTGGAGCGATTTAGGGAAATCACGGAAAACCTAAATCAGGATGGCCGGACGCGGGATTGAACCGTCGTCCTCCCGAATAGATATCCCATGTGGAACTAGATCCGCTGATAGGCTTGGGCTTGTTTTGGGGAAGGAGACCAGACAGCAAGGTCATTGGTGTCATCGGATTAGGGAAGAATGGGGAAGGAAGTCGTTCGTGCCCTTTCAAATGAACCATCCCGGCATTTTCCTGGAGCGATTTAGGGAAATCACGGAAAACCTAAATCAGGATGGCCGGACGCGGGATTGAACCGTCGTCCTCCCGAATAGATATCCCATGTGGAACTAGATCCGCTGATAGGCTTGGGCTTGTTTTGGGGAAGGAGACCAGACAGCAAGGTCATCGGTGTCATCGGACTAGGGAAGAATGGGGAAGGAAGTCGGCCGTGCCCTTTCAAATGAACCATCCCGGCATTTGCCTGGAGCGATTTAGGGAAATCACGGAAAACCTAAATCAGGATGGCCGGACGCGGGATTGAACCGTCGTCCTCCCGAATGCGAGCCCAGTGTCTAACCACTGCGCCACCTCGCTCGGTGATCCGCTGATGATAATGGAGTAAGGTAAGCAGACATTCAGTGTGAACCACAGTTTAAACATTAACAAAAAGAAGCACTTACTGGTAAGAAAAGTTTGCACTCTTGCACCCTTACTAAGAAATCAGTAGTATGGAAGTTAGTGCAGTTGCCTGCGTAAGAACGGAATCTTTTGTATCCAGTTCTGGAAGGATAAGCGTGATTATTCGAGGAGCTGCGGTATTTGCCAGCAACTGACTTCATACAGCACGAAATTAACCACAGGAGACGCTAATCTAGTGCTCAGAAACCATACAGGCTACCATTTCATCCACAATCCGTTCCTGAGATACCATTCAACAGCAGTTGGCTGCAGGCATAATTCAACCTTCTGAAGCCCATGGGCTTCGCCAATTATCGTGGTACCTAAGAAGTCAATCAATGGTGGAAGAATGTATCATCTACACAGTGAGTGATATATCAGCTGTAAATAAGGTCACGACACCTGATATACCCTCTCCCCGGTATCTAAGCTGTAGACAACCCCGCAAGTTCGGAATGCTTTATCTGTCAAGATAGCAGGAGTTTAGCAAAGCCGGCCGCTACCTTATGAGCTTTTGTGTTTCCGCCTGTTATGCACGACGAAAGGCTAATCCGTGGATTTTGTATGGAAAAGTCGACGCCACATGAATCCCTTAGATAAAATTTCTGGTTGTATTTGAATGCTGTCCATATTTACACTTTTTTATCGAGTCTGATATAGTACTTACAATTGAATATCATATCGTAAACTCTCACTTAATGTTGTCGTTTTAAAGAGAACTTTACCAAGTCAAAGTAATATGTGTTGATACTATTCGTCGTTCTCATGGTGAACACTCAGGACTTCGATTGGAATATCTCTCATAGGCGATCAGTATACATTTAAGCAATCAAATTCAGATATCTGGTGAGCCCTGAACATACAGGAGGGCATCTCGGTATGCCCTACTGTAAGGACACAGTTACCATCAGTTCATGCTCCCATGGTAACCAATTACCGCGTGGTACTACGAGGTAAAGTGACTCTCGATGACCAAAGTCAAATGTAATATTTTCTGACGTTTATGTGATCACAAATATTCTTCTTATGGTTGAGCATTGTAGTGCTAGTAGACCACTGTTAGAACCACCTGGCGTGGGCGCGTCGTGACGCACTGCTGGGCTGAACACACCGGAGCTCTGACAACAGACACACTGCGCCACAGCCTTGTACACTGCTGTAGCGACGCCGCACGTTTCGTTTAAGAATTCTAACTGCTAAAATATGTGTGCACAACTCACTGAATGATGGTTACCATGTTCCTTAGCGGTAAGCCTACCCTGAAATACCATCCACCACTTCTCTCCTGGTTTATCGGAAGAGTTCTGCAACTTTAAAGTGATCGTATGAAATTGACATCCCACATAACTCAGACGTTGCTCACATTCAGCAGTCGTCTTGATCGGCCCACTCCCCAGAGAGAGCCATCTGTTGTTTGTTTAGACACAGCTATAGTACACGCAATTGGGGGGTTAAATTTGCCAGATCTTTTCTTTGTGAAAGGAACCCCCACCGTGTCTTCCTGCTGTTTAACATCTTTGTCAGGTATCTGGCTCAAGGCTAGCCTGCCCCAAGACCTGGTAACCACATTGTATAAGCCTCACGTTAATTCAGATTTGGCCAGCGTTTGCACTCTGAGCCTGCTGAGCGCTCTGGCTCCTGCATCCACAGCGCCCTTCTGAGCAGGTGTGTGAGTGACCTGCCTGTATGCTGAAGGTTACGGAACGTGAAACTCTTTATCTTCCTTCATTCCAGCTGGAACTGGCGATAAACGCTTGTACGCGAGACATTTGGTGACGTTCGCATCTTATCTGCCTACAAACATTATCACTGCTACGTACAAATTATGGTAGGGGCTATGACAACCTTCGTTTTCTCTACTGTCTGCTCAATTATTGCACTTCCTCTTACTTGTCTTCCACATCTGTCTGAATAGCGTGGCAAAACTACACGTTCCAAGTAGAGCAAAATCTTCTCTGTACCACTACATAGCGCAGCCATCATCATAAAATAATTTTCTATATCAGAGATCCTACTGTGGAAAGATCTTCCTAAAATATCAGAGAAATTACCCCGCTTTGTAATAACAAACATAGTTCTTGCTCCATCTTCTATCACAATAGTTATCTATTCCACACACTTTTCGGCAGCTCACTACACTGACCCTGCCCCCTGTCTCTTGTCTCCTTTCCCACTTTTTTCTGTACAGAATCCTCTATTGAGGTAATCTGCTCTTTCTTAACAGATTCTAGTCAATCGTTTCAATTTCTCCTCTGGCATTGTTCTTCCTGCGTTTCCTGATATTGAATGTGTATTTGAAAGCGTTAAACTAGTTAATTTTATTATAAATAGTAATGCCTATTGCTATTATTAACATTTTATCACTATGACTCACCATTATTATATATGTTGGCAATTATAAATACCCTCATAGCAGTATCCCAGATATAATGTATACATTTCTGAGGCACAGTACGGTTGCTGAACAATAGTTCTGTAATATTCACTAGCCTAGTGTCCAATCCGATATAACAGAAGACCTGAAGGTCGTAACCTGGTCAGACTAAATAAAACAATGAGTAAATAAAAGTAAAGTAAGATATCACGGTAGACCGAATGACGTTGCGGAATATCTAACCATTAATGAGTACATGTACTCCTTAACTATATCGAGGCGTGTAATATGACACTGAAGAAAAGTGTTTGTTTCAGATATGGTTTACAGTTCGCAGACAACAAAACATTATTATCCAAACTTCTTTATATAAACTTTATATGTGGTATACACGCTAGCTAACAACGTGCAATTGTAACCATTTTCATGTTGTAATTTGAACGTACTATAATTCTCACTTGCTTCCTTTATGGTGCTGCACTAATCTACAACACTAACAAACACATCTACTCCTGTGTTCTTCTGTCGAATCAGTTAGTTATGGACACGAGATGTAGATGGACATGCACTGCTTATGGACGTCTGTTAATATTCAGAGGCGTGTACATGATTTCAAAATAACTCCTGCACCCCACTACATACGTCAGTAAACAGACAGACGTTATACTGTTTCCAATTATAGTTGGTTTATCTTACTGTTGAATGGATGAATGCCTTGGCCCTCTAGACCATGCGCTTTTTTTTCCCTTTATTATCATTTCCATTCCCCATCAGGGGCTGGCTGGCAGCAGCATACGCGCTGCTTTTGAGCCAAGAGACATAAATAGACAGGAATAACACGGTGGAATATAGAACCAAAAATGGCGGAACAGAAGAAAATAAGACATACAAAGCGGTGACTGTAAATTGGAAAGAAAAACCTAAAGAAGTATGTTACACAACAAAAACACACACTACATTAAAAGGCACTAGGCAAAGTACGACCGGAGCATAAAAGTCCGTAGAACGAGTAAAACAGCCACATGATGGGCGGTGTAGCAAGGTACTGTCATGGACAATAAACAGGTCGAGCACACCATTAAAACCCACATCACTAGATGACACTGTAGAACGGCACCGAAACACAACACTAACGTAGCACACTGAGACTGAATAAAAATCTGGGAGGATCTGCATGGGAGGGGGGATAAGGGAAATGCGAAGAAGGGGCAGGAGGCGAGGAGGAAGGGAGAGAAAGGGGGATGACGTGGGGGATGAGCCGAAGGAGGGCTGGGAAGGGAAGGGACGGGAGAGGAAAACATCTGAGGAGGGGGTGCAGGGACTCGGGGGGGGGGGGGGGGGGAAGGAGGAAAATCCGCTCTGGGAGAAGGAGGCGTGAGGAAAAAGGGGACCCTGGGGAGGGGGGAACAAGGCCAGGTTATAGTTGGAAGGAAGGGTATACGTCACGGCGAAGTTCATCATCTGGGAGTGGGAGGCGCTGGAAATTGCCCTGATGAAGGAGATGTAGGTTGTGGAAGTGGAGAGGGGGGTGGGGGTGGAGAGGAAGGAGGAAACCAGGTGGGGGGGAGGGAGGGGATCAAGCCTGTAGACAGTGTAAAGGATGTGGAGATGTTGGAGGAAAAGGAGGAGGTGAGGGAAGGGGATGAGTTCATACAGGAGCCATGTGGGGGAAGGAAGGTGGATACGGAAGGCAAGGTGGAGCGCATGGCATTCCAGGATTTGGAGGGCCTTGTAGAAGCGGGTGGGTGTGGAGATCCAGGCAATGTTGGCACAACAGAGGATAGCACGGATGAGGGATTTGTAGGTGTAGAGGATGGTGGAACGATGCAATCCCCATGTCCAGCCAGACAGGAGTTTCAGGAGGCGGAGGCGGGAATGGGCGTTCTGCCTTTCTGCTGGATGGTCAGGAGGTGTGAGGAGTTCAGGTGAGGTGACAGTCGAGGGTGAGTCAAAGGTATCTCAGGGTGTGGGTGAGCTGGATGGGACGACCATAAAGGGTGAGGTAGAAATCATGGAGACGGAAGGAGTGGGTGGTGCGGCCTATGATGATTGCCTGGGTTTTGGAGGGGTTGAGATGAAGGAACCACTGTTTACACCAAGTGGTGAACTGGTCAAGTTGGGTTTAGAGGGTGCGTTGGGATCATTGAAGGGTAGGATAAAGAGCCAGGAAGGCGGTATCATCAGCATACTGGAGAAGGTGGACAGGTGGGGGTGGCCATGCGCTTTCATTTCGCAATGCAATTCATATGAGTGAGTTCTATGTAGCGAACGAGCTCGCAACTTCTGTACAAAAGGGAACCTTACTGTACAATGGTTAACGAATTGTTATGTAAATACAAATAGTTTTTCTGTTTAGTGTTGATTAAGTGAACTTGGCAGGTTCCTTTTTATGAGTGCGTATTGGGAACCACAAATCCCATGACTAAGAACATGTAACAGGATGGCAGAGCTAGAATTCTAAGACACTTGAACAATGGCATACAACAACTTCATGAGCTGAGACCGCTGATCCTTGTGATTACCATTTCTGGGATAAGATTACATCTTCTGACTGCATAAAATTATCTTAGAGCTTGATATCATAATATAAAATACAGTGAAAGTATGGTAAGTAACTAAGATTTCTCGTTTCAGTGTCAGAGAGTGTGGAAATTATTCTTATAGCAAGGACCAGTACTTAATTTCTGCATAAGATCATGAGTGTGGAAATTATTTTTATAGCAAGGATGCCAGTATTTAATTTCTGCACAGGATCTTGAATGTGACCAGGCATGACTGATCACGTTTCAGTAACTGAAACATTTCATCATGAATTCTCAAAAAGACTCGAAGACTTTGCATGGCTAAAGACTGATTTCCATTTATCTGTCTCGCGATTCTGCATTTAAAAGGTCTGAATCAAACATTAAAATAACTTTAACGTCTTGTCTATGCAATTGAGGATATTGTTCTTGGGGTAATCTTTTATGAAAGTCTTGTAAATGGAGACCGACGTGACAAATAAATGGAAATTCAGCGGCGCAAAGTCTTCGAATCTCCTTGAGAACTCGCGATTAAATGTTTCAGTTTCTGAAACGTAATCAGTCATGTCTGGTCCACAAAAGACTACCTCGAGTGCCAGGAAATGTTTCATGTCGTGACTTGAAGCGGATTTTTGCATAGGATTAATATTTGTTTGATAGCATCTGTGAACAAATGATAGTTACCTTGCGTTAACAGACTTGTTGAATTCAAATAAATGGTGATGTCGATCATAAGAGATTTTGTCACTATGCTACGTACCCTTAACGCAGTTTTATCCCCAATTGCTGCCTACAGTTCAGCTGGCATTCATATCGTCTTTGTGGCTGGTGTTGCAGTGACGTTCCAATGACTGTTTTTGCAGCTCATAATAGTCTGATGCCAGCGGACAGACGCCATGGTATTGCTAATGCAGAAAATGATTCTAATTTAAGACAACTAGTACTGCTAACAAACTCTTTGGCAGCGTTTGACTAGGCGATTGTCTTGCTCCGCTAGAGTCCGGCTGCAGCCTCGCTTTTTCCTTTCCCCTCCCTGCTCTATCCTGAACCACGCGGCAGGAGAGCTCGCGCTAGCGAGTGCTGTTTGACCAGGCCTGCGTTAACCTGCTCAACATAAGCGGAGCCTCAAGACAAAAAAAATGATACTGAAACAGTTACCGGAAATTTTAGTACATGCAAGGGTAGTTAAATTACCCATTGTACCCTACATTACGGCTAGACAAGGCTAGGAAACACTCCTTTAACAATCATTGACATACTAACAGCAAAATCCAAGGGGAAACTTAGACTCCACTCTGCAGTAGACAAGTTGTGTTTGCGTTCACTTCCTTGCTACACAGTGCAGGATAGTGTATAAGAACTTATATAGCTGAAAAAGCGAGCACACTACCGCCCACAAGGGGAGAGTGTGGCAGCACTGGATAGTGGACTTCAGCCAGCTAACTCGTCATGTGTGCCTACGAGCACAACATATTCGAACACAGATACGTATGCTCATAAAAATAACAATTTTAATTCAGCAATTAAAACAAAAATAGGAAACTAATGCAAATTATGACAAGTTTTTCCAAATACCATTCCGAGGGAGATACCACATTTTTCGAAAGCTATTACTACGTTATTATCAGCTACTGCACTAGAACTGAAACCATAAGCATCAAAGGTAAGTTCGTCGCAGAAGATGCTGCCATTAGTGCTACCTACTGGGATCAGCCACCCAGCACGCCGAAAAATGGGGCATGAGAGGTAGGTCAGGAGAATACAAGCAGAGGACTCATGAAACTACACAGTTAAGGACTGAGATACTATACGTGAATTATAACGCGGATGAGATACTATAAGCTACACATTAATTCGGTAGCACTGATGATTTAATCGATTATCAAGAGACAACATCTGAGAGAGTCATTAAAAACGTGTCAGTAATTAAAAACAGTTTTTTAGTAGCGATGTGTAAGAGACAACATTGAATTTCACATCCTTTTACGCGAGATAAAGACACCAGACTTTTCACAAGAGTAAATGCTCACAGTACCTTCAGTCTGATAGGAATGCAGTGAAAACTGATCTGAAACTAATAAGGGTGAGCTGTTACTGATTTTACTGACTCCGCATGTTATGTTCAGCGTAAGGGTGCTGAGCTCTCAGTTGCTACTGTTGCACTCAATGTATTGCATTCTATGTGTACTGATTCAGTTGTTCTGAAGGTATGACAGCCCCCTCCCCCCGCCTTCCTCAGCGTAGCCATCACTATATCGCATAATGAATTGAATATCACTATAAGTGGAGTATGTTATTTAGAATGAGTATCACTAAATGTAAGAAAGTATACTTGATACTGTTAGATAGGGTAGGTCACTTCTTATTTGTTTATTTGAAATAAGGGGGAACTCACGCTTAAAATGCTTTTTGGTGTCACATCACTTCTGATTGTGGTTTTATTTCTCTTGATGTGAATAATGTAATGATTGCTATTTTAGCTCTCTTCGGAAAAGTACATATTGACGCCTTACAGTGGCATATATTGCGTAGTTATTGAGTTTTAGTGTCATAAGACACGTCCATTCTCACAAGTGACGTCGCACTATTTCCCTAACAATAGTTGTGAACGTATAGCAGCCATTCAGATGCGTTAAGTGCAATAGAAGCATGTTACTCCTATAAGCTCTAACAGTAGTTACCTGCATTACGAAAGATCAAATTCGCTTGGTATATTTTGGTGCTGCCGTGGAATTGTAGGTAGAGACACGAAAAGTTACTGAAACACGTTAGGCTGTAGCCGGCCTTCCATTTCACTCTTTTTTCATTAAACAAATTAGATTCATGATGTGAGCGGACAGTTTCTTCCGCAACAGCAGATGTACATACGAGAGAGTGCATGGTTAACCATGGAAGTGTGTAATGATTGCCGAGGTTACTCTTTTTTCTTTTCAGTTCTAATCGAACGAATAACTTAAATTGGAAAAATCACATAGCTAATGTTGAGGGAAAAGCAAACCTGGCTGCGATTTATTGGCAGAACACTTAGAAAATGCAACAGGTCTTCGAAAGAGACTGCTTACACTACGCTTGCCCGCCCTCTTCTGGAGTATTGCTGTGCAGTGTGGCATCCACATCAGATAGGATTGATGGAGGTCACCGAAAAAGTTCAAAGAAGAGCAGCTCGTCTTCTATTATCGTGAAATAATGGAGAGAGTGCCACTGATATGATCACGAATTGGGGTGGTGGTCATTAAAACATAGCATTTTTCGCTGCGGCAGGACCTTCTTACGATATTTCAGACCACCAACTTTCTCCGCAGACATATCGTGAAATGATCATCGTAATAAAATAAGAGAAATCAGAGCTCGGATGGAAAGATTTAAGCACTACTCGAGAGTGGAATCGTAGAGAGTAGCTTAAAAGTGGTTCGATGAACCCTCTGCCAGGCACTTAATTTTCAGTTGCAGAGTAATCATGTAGATATAGAAGCACGTGCAGCTGCGTGGAAAGTTCATTTCTTTAGTAGTTAACTGGGAGTGCTAGTTGTGGCCTGGAGGTCCCCACTAATTGCAGCATCGGGCAAGGCGAGTTCTCTGTATGTTGGTAGACTTCAGAGTGAAGATTGGTTCGTCCTAAGCCCCTGAGCAGTGAGGAAAAAGGGCCTTCAGTCCATTCACTGTGGCTGAAGGCAGCACAGGCTTTGACGGGTAGACAACGCTGGCGGTGGACGGCGCCTGGCGCCTGCCGCCTGAGGGTCTCTGAGTACATTGGCAGCCTTTAGACTTCGCCGTCTTGGCGAATATGTATACCGAGTTTCTCCAAAATGCCTTTGACCACCTTCACAGTCCAGAGCGCCTAGAACAGATAACACCATAGCAATGGAGAGACAGAACTCCTCTGAAGGCAACGCTTTGTGTTGTGCCGCTGGGCCGCCAGCGCCATGATCGTAGAACTTGAGGTACTGCTTACGGAAAATTTACAGAAAGTTTAGGTGAGACGGCTTTTGGTTGGTCGGCGCTCGAACTTCTGCGAGCGGCGACTTGCCATAGATCACAGCTCGAAACTTCTAGAAATTCGAGTCAAATTTTCTAGAATATGGGCACAGGAACGTTGTTAGAGGATTACCAATTGGGAGAATTGGAGACGCTGCCACAGGTTGGCTTCAGTTTTGGTGGGATCACATCACGACAGAGTGGATAGAACAAGTTTCTCGCCATTAGGTTGGAGTTCTACAGACAGACAGTTTTGAGTCCTGTGTGGTGAGATCTTATACATTCCGAGCAGAGTGCCTTGTGAGCTGCTGATGTAGGAATTCAGATCGGACAAGGCATGCCAGAGTCTAACACCGCCTGCAACCTCAGCTCACGTCGTATGTCACATTTTGTGCAAATGTCGCAGCAATGTGGAGAGTACAGAATTCGTAAGTAAGTGCGTTTTTACAGTTTAATTAAAGATTCTCTTTTGAGGTGGCCACCTGACCATGACTTTGCTCTTTGGAGTTATTATTCTTTATACTCACTAACGTACCGATCGATGCTGTCATCACCATTGATTTAAATCTGCGTTTAAATCCAGCCAGAACAGATATGCACGTACTTCACCATTTCAGTTTTATCCTGTTTGAACACTTCCGAACACTCTTTTTCCCAGAAATCCACTATTACAGTATTACAATTTTGAGATGAGTACCTACACTCATTTTCTCCAAGCCAAATATTTGTTTCATGTTTGCTTTTATTATTACTTGAAGTTCATAATTAATAAACGTACAAGACTCGGAATCCCGGTCTTATTCCAGTAGTCGATACTCCCCATCACTACCCAGTAATTTATTAACATTTATCAGGGCACAAAGCTACGGTTCACCTGTTTCCTTCTGCACAGAACACTTCCATACACCTGGAATGTAGTGGGGGATTTGCACGCCGAGAGGGGATAGTCGGTGTATGTCAGTGACAAAATGGTGGAGTATAGCATATTTAAATTTCATGTGTAAAGTCAGGGCATAATTGACAGGTTCATGGCATACTCTCACAAAAGTGGGAAGTAATTAGATTGAAGTTGCCGCGCGCATTTTCCAGTTGTGTGTGTTCCTAGGAAGTCTGAGTATCTGCGTTGTAGTGTTCAATTCGTTGTTTAACTATGCTGTTAGTTTGTCAGTTCTGGTGCAATTCTATGTCCAATTTTGTTTGACAGGATAGATTCTTCGCATCCATCCATTTGTGGAAATTTGTAGTTGACGAGAACGCTGAATGAGAGTCAGTGTGAGGGGGCTCTTGTGCGAAATAGCTTGTCCAAAATCAAACTTAATAAAGACAATGAAGATATGGCAGAAGTCGTAGATTTATGCATATTAAATACGGGACCATTCATTCCAAGCAGAATGTGCCAGCGACCTCAGCAGTAGATGGTACATCAGGAGACGGAGTGGATAGACCAAGTGCTGAGGATCTAGACACTGTAAGATGGCTGTAATTCCGCACCTTACAAGCACTCATCCGAATACTTTGCTGTGATCTACAAACACAATTAGGTATCATGTGATAGGATGTACATCGTATATATGAATACCTAAAGGAGACTGACATTGTCATGTGCGCCTTGTAAATAATTGTTAACGCTTATTGCATGAAAGGTGACGGTGTGTCTTTATTATCAGAACGGCGTAATGAATGATTGCCTGTACTAGTAGAGGTGGGAACGACAGTGGAAATGAAACAGTAGGCGGAACTCAAGCCCTGGGCGGAGGGCCCACAGAACTGTGGTGGTCCAGCTCCACACAGGAAGTGCCAAGACGGACAGTCTGGACACCTGAGCGCGAAGACTCAATACAGGGGCGGCCGGCCGCTGTTGTAGTAGGGCCAGAAGGATAACCAGACAATACTTTCGTACTCTGGAAAGCTTGGACACAGCTGAGAGGAACGAAGAAGTGCCACCTCGGAAACCACGCGGGCTGGGTTATTTCCAAGGATTTTTACTCAGAATCGTACCATTGTACGAGTATAGGTATTTCCTCGCAAACTTTCTGCGCTGGACGACAAAAGACTAAAATATGGTTGGTTGGCGTTCGGGAGTATTGTAGAGAGGGAGAATATTCCGTGGTTACAGGAATGTCATTCGCCTTCTGTGTTACAAGGGTGGGGAGCTGAGCCCTGCTGGGAAGCCAGGTCTTCCGTTGTGAGCGCCCTTGTGTGACGGTCGCTCGGTATCAGCTTTGTTGGTGCAGACGGACTTGCTACCTTATAGTAAGAACAGTTGGGCACTGTACTGTTGCGAACCTATACGAACCTGGACTTCACTTCCTGGTTGGAAGTCGTCGTTGAGTACGCAGCGTTCAGTAACTGAGAGCACTTCTTCTGCCTATACTTACGTTGAGACGTTATCTGAACTCCGTCCTTGTGGCTGGGAGTTCGCGTTTCTCGTCTGTAGAACACAGAGAGGAGAAGACAGTATTAGAGTATATTAGTGAGAGGACCGCCTTCTGCCGTCCTAGTGTTTGAAAGCGCTTATTTGTGGCTGGAGTTCTTCCATCATCACAGACGAGTACGAGAACCATCACTTCGACGCACCGGACGCAGTACATAGGGTGATATCGCAAATTGCTTCGGCTTATTAGGGCTATAAAGCTAAACAGCTGTGATCACGTTAGTTTATTTCCACTGAGGTTCCACCCCACCGTAGATTATCTTTGAAAGTAGCGTCTTCTAGTGTGTGGTAAGTAGATGATGTCAGTCATTTCACGTTAGTGATATTAGACCGCGCAGTCATAATAAGGGGCAAAGTTGGGCAATTGATTAATAATTTTAGTTAGGAGACATAGACAATTGTACTTAAACGGCTGATTTTAATCTATAATAAATATATATTGATCAACAACGTTTATCATTTAGTAGTATTAGTTGGCTTCATCATCCATTTATGTTTGGATTATAATTTATATGTTAAAAAGAGCATTAAGAGATCCTAAGATCTGCTTCAGGGGATAGTCAGACAGGGCCAAATCATCATTTTAGCGTTTATTATTTTCCGCTGCGCACATTCATTTTTAAACGCGCCTGGAGTAGCATCTTGGAACACGATCGTATCATATATGGTGATGCTGTATTCATATTTAAGGAGCGTAGGGGGAAGGATTTTGCGGTGGGACCCATTGCAACCCCACAAAAAGAAATGCGCGATTTCACCTACTCCATCCTTGTCCGATTCAGTAATAACAGGTGACGTCCTAGCAGGAATCTCTGAGTTGCTAAAGTGCATTAATGTGAGTATTGCAGCGACAAAGAAACAAACTGAAGATAGTAATTCAAAATTAGATACAAAGATAGAAGCAGGTAACTGTGCCAGTCCAACCACGCAATAGAAATTAAAGGATACCAGGAAGGAACTGTCAAATTTAAGTGCAAGAATTAGAGAAATGAATAAAATGGTAGAGCAAGTCCCTGTGGCTAAACTGACACGCAGGCAAGATGCAAGTGAACGTAAAGAAAAGGAAACAGGAAAACATGTGGCTACATCGGAAGACAAAGATTTTAAGAATCAGAACAAATTGAACGTCATCTATGTGCGGCTACTGAGCAATTAACGATTACGAACCATACTCTCATGAGAGAAGAAATCAAGTCCACACGTCATCAGTCTGCAAAAACTTGTGTTGTATCAACAGGCGAAACTCCAGGAGCTGAAGCACTTGTGGAATTTAAGGAACGACAAGAGATGCTTAACGGATAGCAGAATGCCAAGGGAGCACAGTTAGACCCGGACAGAAAGGGTACGGACGCTAATCAATGAAGTGTTGGGAGGGGGGAGTCAACGCACTCTCCTTAGTTACAACAACTGAGTGCCAGTTAGACAGATGCGTGCAGGTGAATCAGTAAATGGTGTACAGGGGTCCCGCCCTGTCAGATGCAAGTAGAGTTACTGTTGCACAACGACTGGACTTTAGAGATCAAGAAATGTTAGCAGGTGCAGACCATTGTGCTTACAAGCATTACTTAACGGTATTTAAGTTTTAAACTTTCAAAGACAATGGTAATTTGATCTACCCGAAAGCTTGGCCGGAATAATTTAATCACTGTCTCCTGCCGTCATGGTCACTGATGCTCTGCCTTGAATTTACTTGTGGTTTGGTGGGGGGAGAAATCACTATAAGAATGCAGCCAACTGTGCAGAGATGTTCAACATACAAAGAGTTCCATGATGCCTTCTTGAGTAATTAATGGTCAAACGCAGACTAAGAAAGGGTGAAGATTGAGATCGTTATGGGGAGAGACTTTCAAGGACCTGGCGGGCGAAAGGCAGTGAAGTTGCTGGAAGCGCTACTAAAAAATAATCAGTTCCTGGACATGCTGTACTGTTCTGCTGAAATTATCTGCTTCTGTTACCAGGAATTACTGCCACATTTCAAATATATCCTCACAGGCAGGACTGGAGGTGATATTGGAGCACTTAAGAGCCTACTGCAAGAATTGAGTTAGTACAAGGGGAGGGGGGAGGGAGGGAGGAGGTGGTTGTTGTGGTCTTCAGTCCTGAGACTGGTTTGCTGCAGCTCTCCATGCTGCTCTATCCTGTGCAATCTTCTTCATCTCCCAGTACCTACTGCAGCCTACATCTTTCTGAATCTGCTTAGTGTATTCATCTCTTGGTCTCCCTCTACGATTTTTACCCTCCACGCTGCCCTCCAATACTAAATTGGTGATCCCTCGATGTCTCAGAACATGTCCTACCAACCGATCCCTTCTTCTAGTCAAGTTGTGCCACAAGTTCCTCTTCTCCCCAATTCTATTCAATACCTCCTCATTAGTTATGCGATCTACCCATCTAATATTCAGCATTTTTCTGTAGCAGAGGGGGGGGGGGGGAGGGGGACGACCTTATTTGACAGCGACCGTATGATGAAACGCATAGTTCTGTGGGACCACAGAGATCGCATAGTGATAGGAGGAATGAGAGAGCACATACGAATGGAGGTGGTATTGCTAGACAGCAGCACCCGCGAGTAAACAACTGCATTACTTTCCAATGGCACAGTCAGAACAGAAACAGATCACACGAAAACGGAAGGACAAGGCGTGGAAATCGTGGAGATCTGGCATCCTGGCCTGCACTAGAATCCAGCTGCAGGACTATCGTCACGGCTGCGACAGGTGGCTCAAAAAGGCCTAACAGAATGTATGTCAGTGGCCGACATCATAACGATAGAGGTGAGTGCGTTGGGCTATTAAGATTTGTGAGATATCCTCCCAGAAAGGAAAGAGAGAATGAAGATCCAAAGTGTACGTTCCAAAGTAAATGCAATAACTGGCAATAAAGGACTCCCTGCCACTAATGATAGTGTTAGTCAACTCTCGGTGGTCTGAAGTTTGCGAGCGCTCGGTGCTTGCAGAATACTAATTGACACGCCTTGAGCCTGCATAAAACAAAGATACATGGTGTAGTTTCTGGGAAAACAATGGAGGTTAAGCTAGAAGTTCGACTTGATTTTCTGTGCCAAGGGACGAAACTGGAGTGGAAGCTATCGTTGAATCGTATGATCAATATGAAAATAAGGAGGAACATCCGTTTGACATACTGCAAGTTTCAATGGCCGAAATAGAGCAGAAGATCCGAGAAAAAAAGTGCGTATTAAATCTCACAAACGATGTAACAAGCTAAAGGGCTTGTATCGCTAATTCTTCCCACTGTTCTATGGACCACTGAATACTTGACATTTAATTAACACCTGCTTTACTGAAATCGAGTCGATAAAAATCGCATAAATCCCGAGGTACACACCACTTAAATAACGCAAAACCCTTTATAGAATAATGTCTTAGGTTTAAGTGATGAGCACTTCAAATTCAATTTATGTGGGTGGATTACAAGCTCACTGGTAAAGGAGGTTTAATTTGTGTCTATATACAGTCAGGTGGATTCAGAATTTCATTGGGGGGGGGGGGGAGGGAGTTTACACGTTTTTTTGCTTGATGCATGCGGTGGTGCAATGACCCAAGTTGGGGCGAATCTTAATACTCGTATCTGTAGCTGCAGCTGCAGGAGTTATTCAGGTAAAAGTTACAGTGGTTCAGCCTACAGTTACGGTATAGTTCACTTTGTTAACTTACATGCTGATGCATGCGTGTGTGATGAAAATGAGGTACTGTTTACAGAGCACTACATGTGGTCCAAACTTCTCTCATGTAGAGGTGTTTAAGTAATCACTCGCAGTGTGACATATAGGAGGTCTGTTCAATCTAGAATTTAAGCAGGATGTGAAGTGTTAGTGATGCCTAACGTTTGAAGGAGTCTTCGTTGCGCAATCACCATGGGTTCTCCGCCCTATTCTGCGATGTCTGGGAGTTGTTGAAGTTTTGATGTTTAGGAGGGAGATAAATAATGTTGTTGAACCTGCATGAAGAAGTTATGTTGGCACACTCCAAGTGTTGTGAATCCTTCTTGCAGATTTCTTTTTTTCTTTTTCTTTTTGAGGTCTCACTGAGCCGGTGAGACGACAGTAGGAGAGGAAATGCAATGATCGGGATGATAGGTGAGCAAAATGACACATGTAGTTCGTGTGGCGTCCATTTTCTCATCACGGAGCATAGTTACTTAGTACCCACAACGATATTATGTTCTGTTTTGTCTGTTGACAGTAGCAGATGGAGCCCCACGTGCTATGGCGGATGAAGCAAGAGGAAATATGCTACTAAGAGATAAGACGATAGGAGGAATCTCATGTGAGAAGCAGAACCAGACATTCATTTTGCACGAGTTGGACAAAAGAAGCTGAGACGGTAACTAAGGAATTGCACAGAAAGAGAGCTGCTAAAGGGTATAATTTAATAACCATAAGGTAATACAGCCAGACAGTGTGGCATGAGGTGAGATATACAGATAATAAAGTTTACTTTTTCGTTTAATCCGAAGTTCTATGGCTATGATAATTTAAAATATAAAAGGTTTGTATTACATTTTCTCGGTGCATGTGTGTGTTATTAATCTGTTGCAGATGACACAGTCGATGACGAAGTTGAGGTGTGGTGTCCAATGAGGTAAAGGTGACTGAGATGTCTTTAGGGGTTTTGAGTTGTCATATAGTATAGCTGGGAGCATGAAGTGTTTAAGTTTAAATAACAGAGATCCTCTTGCAGGAGATGTTCATACTAAAAGCATGAGATGGAATAAATTAATAAACTATCATAAAATAGCACACTAGCCCCACTAATAATGCTACTTGCCTCCATATAGGAATCATTTGGGTTTTGTATCTTTAATGAGTTGTGTCCTTTAAGGGTGGTTGCAATGAAACTGTGATATTAATACTAATAATAACATTCTCATATCGACTCCCTTGAGGATGATTATGTGTTCAACCTTTAAGTCCCTTAAGGACAATTGTGGCATAATATTAAGAGGTTAAATAGTCAAAAATTATTTGATCAACAACTGTTTTGGAAACTGTTTTACTCTAAGTGTGTGTAAGGATGGATCTTAATTTTTTATTCCCTAAATGTTCTAATGTAGTTTTGTAATGTAAAATTGTGGGGTCATGAACTGATTAAAGAGTGTAAGGTCTGTGTAGATGATGTAATCTATCAGCCAACGTGAAGATCAGCGGCAGCGGCACACACAGCACGTGACTTCAAATGGTGAAGTATGACGTGGAATCATGCAGAAGTGTGTCCACTCGACCAGCTGCGAGGGACTGACAGAGAGTAAACAGTGGCCGTTGTACTTCCAAACAGGCCGGGAGATGGTCTTAGTCAGGGAGGTGGTGCAATACGCAGCCAACCTGGGAGCTGTGAACCAGCCAGCTGTCGACATAATCCAGCATAGGTGACAGCTAGATACTGTGCCCGGAGATCTGTTCACCCAGCTGGCCATTCTCATAGGACAACCGAACGCAGAATGGACTTTACTTTTTGCATCTGCACATGATAACGAGTTACTTGAGTTGTTGGCGACTATAATCTATAATATACCTCCTCTGGACTTACTTAATTGAACCACTGTCACATGTCATGACTGAGCCTACTGCTCAAACTCAGCAATTATCTCCATGAGAGAAACTAGAAAAATTCCTCTTCCGAGGCATCTTGGTTCACCCAAAGACCATTCTTAATTTTTCACTGGCAGAATGCCACACCAGGTGTCTCCAATCCCATATGCCTGCGTAGTTTGCCTGTACATCACTAAGTTACAGCTCTTTTGTATTGCAGATCTTATACCCTTCAATTCCTTTGCTATCTAATCTACAGTCAATTAATGGGTCCAGCACGCCTGTCTCTTCCTGGTGGAGCAAATATGCACTACCTCCTGAACGGAGCTGCGTGAAATGTTGCACTACCTTGTCTGTGGAGATCACCAACCCACAGCATTCTGACACTCTGCCAACTGAGCAGACTACATGCAATTTGATAGTCAATATGATGCTGACATTGAGAGGCAGGGCTGCAGTCATTGAGAGAAGACACCCTGCACCTTCCCGCTGAACAAACTGTAACAGGTCAAACACTGACAGCCAGGACCGCAACCCAGTAACTAAGACCAGGCCACAGCTACGGCCAATGGTCTACCAACAGTAGCATCAGCAGGTATAGCACCTGCAGCTGGCATACAACCGCTCGCTCACCGGTAATCTGTACCTACAGATTGGAAAATTGCGCAGGTCGCACCAGTGTTTAAGAAGGGTAGTAGGAGTAATCCATCAAACTACAGACCTATATCATTGACGTCGGTTTGCAGTAGGGTTTTGGAGCATATACTGTATTCAAACATTATGAATCACCTCTAAGGGAACGTTCTATTGATACGTAATCAGCATGGTTTCAGAAAACATCGTTCTTGTGCAACGCAGCTAGCTCTTTATTCGCACAAAGTACTGGCCGCTATCGACAGGGGATCTCAAGTTGGTTCCGTATTTCTAGATTTCCGGAAAGCTTTTGACACCGTTCTTCACAAGTGACTTCTAATCAAGCTGCGGGCCTATGGGGTATCGTCTCAGTTGTGCGACTGGATTCGTGATTTCCTGTCAGGAAGGTCGCAGTTCGTAGTAATAGACGGCAAATCATCGAGTAAAACTGAAGTGATATCAGGTGTTCCCCAGGGAAGCGTCCTGGGACTTCTGCTGTTACTGATCTATATAAATGACCTGGGTGACAATCTGAGCAGTTCTCTTAGGTTGTTCGCAGATGATGCTGTAATTTACCGTCTAGTAAGGTCATCCGAAGAACAGTATCAGTTGCAAAGCGATTTAGTGCTGTATGGTGTGGCAGGTGGCAATTGACGCTAAATAACGAAAAGTGTGATGTGATCCACATGAGTTCCAAAAGAAATCCGTTGGAATTCGATTACTCGATAAATAGTACAATTCTAAAGGCTGTCAATTCAACTAAGTACCTGGGTGTAAAAATTACGAACAACTTCAGTTGGAAAGACCACGTAGATAATATTGTGGGGAAGGCGAGCCAAAGGTTGCGTTTCATTGGCAGGACACTTAGAAGATGCAACAAGTCCACTAGAGAGACAGCTTGCACTACACTCGTTCGTCCTCTGTTAGAATATTGCTGCGTGGTGTGGGATCCTTACCAGGTGGGATTGACGGAGGACATCGAAAGGGTGCAAAAAAAGGCAGCTCCTTTTGTATTATCACGTAATAGGGGGGAGAGTGTGGCAGATGTGATACGTGAGTTGGGATGGAAGTCATTAAAGCAAAGACGTTTTTCGTCGCGGCGAGATTTATTTACGAAATTTCAGTCACCAACTTTCTCTTCCGAATGCGAAAATATTTTGTTGAGCCCAACCTATACAGTAGAAATGATCATCAAAATAAAATAAGAGAAATCAGAGCTTGAAAAGAAAGGTTTAGGTGTTCGTTTTTCCCGCGCGCTGTTCGGGAGTGGAATGGTAGGGAGATAGTATGATTGTGGTTCGATGAACCCTCTGCCTAACACTTAAATGTGAATTGCAGAGTAATCATGTAGACGTAGATGTAGATAGATGTAGAGACATCATGCAGACTCCCGTCGTGTCAGCGACCAACCTACCGATTCTTCCAGGAGTGCTAGTTCCGTAAGGTTCGCAGAAGAGCTTCTTTGCCTGCGAAAGGCAAAGGTCCCGAGTTCGAGTGTCGGTCCGGCACACAGTTTTAATCTGCCAGGAAGTTCCATATCAGCGCACACTCCGCTGCAGAGTGAAAATCTCATTCTGAAAACATCCCCCAGGCTGTGGCTAAGCCATGTCTCGCAATATCCTTTCTTCCAGGAGTGCTAGTTTTGCAAGGTTCACAGAAGAGCTTCTGTGATGTTTGGAAGGTAGGAGACGAGGTACCGGCAGAACTAAAGCTGTGAGGACGGGTCGTGAGTCGTACTTGGGTAGCTCAGATGGTAGAGCACATGCCCGCAAAAGGCAATGGTCTGTAATGTAACATATTATTAAGGTATATATATATGTATATATATATACACTCCTGGAAATTGAAATAAGAACACCGTGAATTCATTGTCCCAGGAAGGGGAAACTTTATTGACACATTCCTGGGGTCAGATACATCACATGATCACACTGACAGAACCACAGGCACATAGACACAGGCAACAGAGCATGCACAATGTCGGCACTAGTACAGTGTATATCCACCTTTCGCAGCAATGCAGGCTGCTATTCTCCCATGGAGACGATCGTAGAGATGCTGGATGTAGTCCTGTGGAACGTCTTGCCATGCCATTTCCACCTGGCGCCTCAGTTGGACCAGCGTTCGTGCTGGACGTGCAGACCGCGTGAGACGACGCTTCATCCAGTCCCAAACATGGTCAATGGGGGACAGATCCGGAGATCTTGCTGGCCAGGGTAGTTGACTTACACCTTCTAGAGCACGTTGGGTGGCACGGGATACATGCGGACGTGCATTGTCCTGTTGGAACAGCAAGTTCCCTTGCCGGTCTAGGAATGGTAGAACGATGGGTTCGATGACGGTTTGGATGTACCGTGCACTATTCAGTGTCCCCTCGACGATCACCAGTGGTGTACGACCAGTGTAGGAGATCGCTCCCCACACCATGATGCCGGGTGTTGGCCCTGAGTGCCTCGGTCGTATGCAGTCCTGATTGTGGCGCTCACCTGCACGGCGCCAAACACGCATACGACCATCATTGGCACCAAGGCAGAAGCGACTCTCATCGCTGAAGACGACACGTCTCCATTCGTCCCTCCATTCACGCCTGTCGCGACACCACTGGAGGCGGGCTGCACGATGTTGGGGCGTGAGCGGAAGACGGCCTAACGGTGTGCGGGACCATAGCCCAGCTTCATGGAGACGGTTGCGAATGGTCCTCGCCGATACCCCAGGAGCAACAGTGTCCCTAATTTGCTGGGAAGTGGCGGTGCGGTCCCCTACGGCACTGCGTAGGATCCTACGGTCTTGGCGTACATCCGTGCGTCGCTGCGGTCCGGTCCCAGGTCGACGGGCACGTGCACCTTCCGCCGACCACTGGCGACAACATCGATGTACTGTGGAGACCTCACGCCCCACGTGTTGAGCAATTCGGCGGTACGTCCACCCGGCCTCCCGCATGCCCACTATACGCCCTCGCTCAAAGTCCGTCAACTGCACATACGGTTCACGTCCACGCTGTCGCGGCATGCTACCAGTGTTAAAGACTGCGATGGAGCTCCGTATGCCACGGCAAACTGGCTGACACTGACGGCGGCGGTGCACAAATGCTGCGCAGCTAGCGCCATTCGACGGCCAACACCGCGGTTCCTGGTGTGTCCGCTGTGCCGTGCGTGTGATCATTGCTTGTACAGCCCTCTCGCAGTGTCCGGAGCAAGTATGGTGGGTCTGACACACCGGTGTCAATGTGTTCTTTTTTCCATTTCCAGGAGTGTATATATATATATATATATATATATATATATATATTGCCAAATGGCTGTGTTACAATGTAAGTTTGACCACTAGGAGTGCTGTATAAAAATTTCATCTCTCTAGCTTGAGTGGATTTTGAGAAAATGTTCCTTATATTCGAAAAATTCTAATTTACGGAAAATGGCTATCAAAGTTTCTCAATACATTGCTGCACTATAGGATGGATTATCAGGGTCTTCTTCTTCATCCTCTAAAAGCTTCCTCTTCTGTCTTCTTTTCTGGCCTGTTGTTCCATCATACTTCATATGCCTTTCTCTTCTTTCTGCTCCTCTTATCCTTTCTCTGTCAATATTTCTTAGTGCTCGTACAGTGTTGACCCCAGCTGTAAATCCTAATGCCTTCAGAACTTCACACTGTTCCCTTGGTTGTAGGTTGCTATTGCTACATAAATGCCAAAGTGCAGTGTTTTTATGCTTACAAACACCCTTTTAGGAATCACTTTCCAAATCAAATTGTTTACGCTCTCATTAGGATTCTGCATCTTTCCGTGTAGACATTTGTGTAACAATTCTGGCTGTGCTAAGTCATGAAAAATTGGTTTTATTGCATTTATCACAGCTGCTGGCAAACCATGTTTGTGATCATAGTCCTTTTTTGCATTATATTTGCAACAGGAATCTTTTGGGCACAGGCTGTGTTGAGGATATTCATTGGAAGAGGCAGTATGAAAGAACAATGCCCACACTGCTTTTCGCATGTCACTAACATTACTAGCATTACTAGAATTTTGCCTTATAGCATACCCATAGTATCTCTGTAGATGTTCAATCACCTCATCAGTAAGCCTGCCTCTCCCTCCTATTGTCTTTCCATCACTGAGCTTACTTGAACCCAAAGTTTGTTTGAGCCTTCGATCCGTGCACCCATACGCTTTTGCACATGCCCAATGCATTCCAACTTTTCAACTACAAATTCATTTCCATATGGTTTCAGTTCCTCTATAGTCTTGAAACCTTTGGAGTCACCATCCCCAAGGTAGTATTTGTACCTAACGTTGTATCTGGGAACTGAACGTTCAAAAATTTGTTTCACTCCATCCACTTCCATTGCTCCACTTGATCCACTAAAATTTGCCTCACAGGTTCCACTGTGCTCTCCTTTGATTTTATTTTTGCACCTACAATGTTTTGATAATATTGCAACATCTATCACTTTTGCACAATCACCCCAAGTAGCAGTTACAGCCCCATTCAGGGATTTATGACCCCTCTTTTGCCAGGAACCATCTAATGCCACTACCAAATCCCTAGAACCACCGTTCATTTCTACAGATTCCTCCACTGCTT
This sequence comes from Schistocerca cancellata, assembly GCF_023864275.1. Lineage (NCBI taxonomy): Eukaryota > Metazoa > Arthropoda > Insecta > Orthoptera > Acrididae > Schistocerca > Schistocerca cancellata. The sequence continues at coordinate 884,790,430 of NC_064626.1, forward strand.
TCTTCATGGTTTTCAAAGCCACATTTTCAACAGAGGATCCTACCAGTTCACAGTAGTACCCAAATTTGCTTGGAGGCGATGGCAAGTTCATAATACCACAAAACAGTTTACCAGCAGTAGACCCTTTTCCAATGGATCGAAGACCATACACAAGTCGAACATTCACATCAAACACTCTAGATCGTCCATTTTCACCAAAGAGACTGGCATGTGAATTGTAGAAAGTCACTTGATACTTGCAACATTCACAGATTATCTTCATCTCACAAACTAATCCAAAGTGCTTTGTTATCTATAGTCCCACTTCTACACTTGAACACATTTTGCACAGAACACTTTCTTTCAGCACAGAAGATAATAATCCAATATTCAGTACTTCGTTAATATCATCACTGCCACTAACATATTCACGAAATCTGTCACTTGCTAGAAGATGTCACAGGGCTATGGCCGGCCATGTGTTGCTTAGCAGAAGAACGCACTGTTTCAGTAATTGTAGTATCGCAACTTGGTATTAGTGTTAATTTTCTTTTCCCTACGTTCTTCCTCTTCTTATATACACGGTTACTAAAACGTGGCATCGTAACCAGAACAACGCTGTACACAAGAAGTATAATACCACCAACAACATGCGCAACACTGAACTAATTCGAAACGGTAAACAGCTAAGAGACGATGTTCCGCGCTCTTAGCGCTTCATTTGTCACAGAAAACAATGTTCCAATTAATTTTCGGCAGCAAAAAAAAAAAATCGTAATTTTTTGGATTTGACCACCTCCGGCTCCCCTTAAAGGAAGTTATAGAGATAGAAAAGTTTATTCGTACATTCACGACGAATGTACCCGACTGTTCATCCATCATTCCGCGGTGCGACGAGAATCCAGCATCAAGAGGGTCGAAGCACACAAGAATAATTTATGTGAGCAGAAGAGGGGCGATCCGGAACCAGTATTGTCATACCAAGCTCTATGCAGAATGGCGGTAACAAGAAAAAGAGGTACGTAAATTTAAATGTTGAATATATGTATTGAATAATGAGGGTCTGTTGATATTAATGCCTGTTAAAGTTCATTTCCACTTTCTTTCAATTATTCTTGCAAAATTAGCCAACAGTTCAGTGAGGTGAGGTGAGCAAACCTATACGCACTCAATTATCTGACGAATTATCCGGTAAGTTCACAGAGCTCGGTAAACAACTAGAGCAACAAATAATTAGCGACATGTCAAAAAAAAAAAAATGGTTCAAATGGCTCTAAGCACTATGAGACTTAAAATCTGAGGCCATCAGTAGACTTAGAACTACTTAAACCTAACTAACCTAAGGACAACCCAAACATCCATGCCCGAGGCAGGATTCGAACCTGCGACCGTAGCAGCAGCGTGGTTCCGGACTGAAGCGCCTATAACCGCTCGGCCACAGCGGCCAGCTAGCGACATGTCCCGCAATATAGATACGTTAACGGAAAAGGTAACATCCGTAGACTATAAACAGGAACAACTTGCAGGTGAGTTCCAAAACCTTAGTGAAGCATATTCTCAAATTCGGGAGACGTAATCCCAAGTGGATGGGAGACGTAATCCCAAGTGGATGCGTCGGTAAAAAATGTGACTAACGCCGTCTGCGAGCGGTAGATCAGTTAAGCTTAGAGTCAGAATTTGCCAAAAAAGAGAGACAAGTTATATGCAAATGTAAAGGAAATAAATTAAAAAGCTGAAGCCAGGGTGCCGGATAAGGGCAGCACCCTTGCTGAAGAGGTAGTGTCAGAATGCAAAATTTATGTAGATATTGTAGAAGACGCTCTAAAAGAGAAGGAAAGTCAACTTCTAGCTAAAATAAACTCTGGTTTAAAGGAAGCAGAAAAAAGGTTGCGAGGCAGCGTTGCTAATACTACTTACATTCCAAAACAACGCATGACAGAAAACAAACCTTAGCCCGTCGAAGGAAAATAGCGAATGTTGCACGATGCAACAACACTTGCCGAGTTGCACCTGTCGAGCAAGCGCAGTTGCCATGCGCTACCCCACAAGCGAACATAAAAACGCCTGTCACTGACAGCGCGGCGTGTTTGTCAACATTACTTGCAGATGAGGGACTACTTAGGCATCGACAATTTCCGATATTTCCTTCTAAAGGGTAAAGAACACACAGTGTGGTCTTTATCAGATCATTTCGAAATGTTTTACCTCGTACCCGGATCGAAGCCCAGAAAATTAGATTTGTTGTTGGATATGCACAGGGCGACGTTCTGCTATGGGCTACGGACATGACAGAACGTTGCCACTATTATGAACAGTTTGAGAGAGCATTTCTGGATAAATGTGAATTATCCTTTTTTTCTATTTCTGATAAAAATATTGTGATCCTAGTTGTATTTTGAGTGCTGAATTGAAAACTGTTTTTGGTTTTTTTCTGTCAGGGATAGTTTATGAGTAATCGCAATTTTATTTCTTTTTTCAGTTTCTAATATAGTGCAGCAAACGTGAGGTGAAATTCGACGAACAAATGCACATCTTTATGATGTTATAAGTTCATCACATTAATGGAGGGTGGGATCTAACATATAACACAGTAACCTTTGTGTATACACTTTGAAGCATTTATTTGACATGAGAAATTACAGAAAATTGACAAACAAAGAGCCACTGCCTTGTAATGCAGCTCCCTGATTTGTGGGCCCACAAATACACCTTCCTTTATTTTTGCAGCTGAAAAACAGGGGAATTTGGTAGCTAGATATGCAAACCCACAGCCTGTTGGATCCATGGCCTTCACGAATTGTTTCATCAGCCCAAGTTTGATGTGAAGCGGTGGAATTAGTATATATTCAAGAGCTACCAGACTTTCACGTTGTACATTCTTTTCGCCAACTTTCCTCTTCACCTAGGCCATTTCTTTTCCACGTAGTGAGAATTTCGGTCTCGACTATCCCACTCGCAAAGAAAACAGGCATACTTTGTGTAGCCTTGTTGCATTCCCAGTACCATAGCAATTACCTTGAAATCTGCACATATTTTCCATTTGTGTTCATTGTATTTTAATGAATTTAGCAGCCTTTGTACGAATTCGTAATTCTCTTTTGTCAAACTAGCGTAAGCTACTGGAACAGAGGGTATTTTATTTCCGTTATGGAGCAAAACACCCTTCAGACTTGTTTTCGATGCATCTATGAAAAGTGTCCACTCCTGTGAAATATAAGTGAAGTTCAGCACTTTCATCAGGCCAGCAACGTCATTGCAAAATGTCAGTGCTTCGTCAGTTGAAAAATAAGAAATAAAGGCATGTTCTCTGTGCCTGAACACATTGATTTTATTACTTTGGTGCAGTAGATTATACTCTTGTAATCTTGAACCAAGCAGCTGCGCCTTTTGATTACTTAGTCCTAGATCACGTACTAAATCATTTAAATCTGCCTGTGTTAACAAATGTGTAGATGAATCACTTGTGCAGTGATATAAAGAATCATCATCTGTGATTTCTTCAGTACTACTTATTTCACTGTCACTCGGAATTTGACCTCCAGCTGTTGAAGGTACTGGCAGGTTGTCGGAATGCTGCACTGGCATTCTCGCTGAAGGCAGATCTGGGTAAACAATGTGCCTCTTCGACTTTTTGTTTGTAAAACCCTGAATTTTTGTTAGACAGAAATAACAATCAGTAACATGGTCCTTAGGCGCCCTCCACACCATGGGAACAGCAAACATTGCCACATTCTCTTTACCTTTCCACCAGTGAATTAGTTTGTAGCACAACAGAAATTAGTGCCCATTCTTTATCTTGATCGCCTACCTCTACTCCAAAGTAATGTTTGTATGCTTTCTTTATGACTGAAGAAATTTTCTTCCTATTTCTGGCAAAAGTGAACTTTCCGCAGATGTAGCAGAAGTTGTCCGGCTTATATCGACATCCACGACGACGTGATATTTCTGCAAATTTAAAAATATCACTTTGGTAATACACCTGTATTAAATTAATAGTAGGGAACTAGAGGAACGCTGATGAGTAAAAACAAGCAGTCGTTTTACCTTCAGCACCAGGCTCAATCAGTTTACACACAGGAACTAAAAAATTCAACCGTGCTCGGAAATATGACAGACAGTTACTTGTCAGCCAAAACACCCAATTGTTAAAACTGACACAAATTGCGGCTAACACCACTGTTGTAAACTCGATGCACCTGCCCTAGGAGGCGTGAAGCTTTACTGCCGAGGCAGCGTCCGGCTGTCGCCGTTCGAGTTAATAACTTGTTTCAGGTGGTCTTAATGACATAGGTGTGGAAGGGGATAACCTATTGATGTCTGATTCTTCCCACCTGCTGTTGCACAAGAAATTATCACGTTCTATCACTACTGGATGCGGCAACATACCCGTATTTCTCTATAACGTCTCTGTGTTTGCCATGAATTGTGAATATACATATATATATACATATTACATAAAAAGTATCCCTGACAACGATATTTTGTTTACATATTTGAATTTCCCACGGTAAAATGGTCTAGAAGCACATACTTTAATATCAGAAATAGAACCCATGTCGAACAGTGTTATTCAACCCAGCTCCGTTCAATGGCAAGTATGGAAGCTTAACGGACTATTTTGAAAAATATTTGAATAAAACCAGATACTGGACAAACCCGGTATCTCAAGTAGACGTGCTGAAAATTTTAAAGAGCCGTCTTCCTGCCCACATTATGGAAAAACTCATTACGAATACTTTCTGTCTGTACTGGAATCAATAGATTTGATATACGAAGAGAGACCAGTACAACCGAAGCCTGTTAATATGCCGATAGCGACACAGAGATTTACGGACCAACAAGTAAACAACGGATTCATAGTAAAACATGGATGGCAACCTTACCCCACACAGACCTATAGTAATGGTAACGGTAATCACAACGACAATGGAGAAAGCCGTAAATACAAAGGTGGATATAAAAGAAATGAGCAAAAATTTAGCAAAAACAACTACACTGGGCGAGTAAGCGTATGGCCATACTGTACAATATGTGCAGACGCAAGTTACCGGCAATAATCAGCCGATTGCTTGGCGAACGCAAAACAATAACAGACAACCGAATAACCCACAGACAGCGGAATTCGGCCAGCAAAGTAACACACATATGCCGAATACCACGCAGAGGCAAAGATAATTTCAGTCGAGAGCTTTTCAGGGCACTAATTGGCGTAACCGAACACCAAGTGTTAGCATAGTGGAAGTTACGCCTAACCTAGAGGTCGATGCCACCGCGACGCTGGAAAACTTGAACCGGTCACGGTACGACCCCTTTCTGTGACCTTGGAGGGGAGTGGGGGCACGAGCTGGATCAACACTTGCTTTATTAGATACGATCAAGGTAGTTATACCCTCTAAGTTGTATATATGTATAACAATATTAGATTTAGGATGCTGGAAAGTCACATGTCAGGATTTATGTTGTTAGCAGTTAAGGATTTTTTTCCCTTATATGTCAAATGTGTAAATGATAAGGTGAGTGGCTGTAACAAGAAAGAATAATTTAAACACAGCGCTTCGCCTTGCGCATAGTCTAGTTGTACTTGAATACACGAACTTGTGAAACACACGGCAGCACGCACTGCAATACACAATTCGGCGGACGTATGTGGTAACAGAGCAACGCAGCGCATTCGCGTTGGGGAGAAACCTAGTCAACAAACCGCAGGCGCGTGCGCGCCAGACAGCTGAAAGTGTTGGAGCACCCAAAACGAAGAAACCCAATGAGCTACAGCCTACACTAACATTTTTAATGCTACTGTATAAACTGGGACATAGAAAATTAAGGAAGAGTCTATACTACAACTATGACTATACACACAAAGATAATCTAAGGGATTATATACACGGAAAGGGATCCTAAACTATGAAATATTTACTGAAGTTACGTTACTATATACATTATATATATATATATATATATATATATATATATATAATTAAGTAGTGAAATTACATGCACTAATTAGAATTGAGAGACCAGGAAACTCTTGCTGCATGTAAACAAGCGAGTACAATATAAGTGACAAGCTGAATAGGAGATCACATCATGTCTCTAATACACTCTATGTTTCAGGTTCATAAGGTAAGTAGAGACGCATATGTAACATTAAATGAGTTTGTGATAGCACGGCTGCACACTAAAGTAAATGAGTACACGGTTGAATATATGAAACAGGTATTGGTGACCATCGAGCCACTGTACACTTATATATGAAGATTTAGTTTCACGTTAGTAGTAAGTTTTTTCTTCCATGGAACGATACATCGATACGTCCTAAAGTGAAGAAAGATAAATGCTTGTCGAGTGTTAAGTACCACATAAACATAAGAAAGGGCCGCACCGCAAGTAAATATAGCTGTAGGTTTACGATATGTATGAATGTGATAGTGTGAAAATATGTGTAGAAGAGTACAGTTGCAGCACGTCGCATATCACGATGCTGAACTAAGATGCACCACCAAATAAACAGGGGGTCGAAACCTAGCTACTGTGAGCGTCGACTACTCATGAAAGCGTCAAACACCTGATTTACATTGAAATTTTTATACACGTTTGCTACTTATATAAACACTGTTTTATGCTCATTGTACATAACATATACAGGGCTATTACAAATGATTGAAGCGATTTCATAAATTCACTGTAGCTCCATTCATTGACATACGGTCACGACACACTACAGATACGTAGAAAAACTCATAAAGTTTTGTTCGGCTGAAGCCGCACTTCAGGTTTCTGCCGCCAGAACGCTCAAGAGCGCAGTGAGACAAAATGGCGACAGGAGCCGAGAAAGCGTATGTCGTGCTTGAAATGCACTCACATCAGTCAGTCATAACAGTGCAACGACACTTCAGGACGAAGTTCAACAAAGATCCACCAACTGCTAACTCCATTCGGCGATGGTATGCGCAGTTTAAAGCTTCTGGATGTCTCTGTAAGGGAAAATCAACGGGTCGGCCTGCAGTGAGCGAATAAACGGTTGAACGCGTGCAGGCAAGTTTCACGCGTAGCCCGACGAATAAAGCAAGCAGGGAGCTAAACGTACCACAGCCGACGGTTTGGAAAATCTTACGGAAAAGGCTAAAGCAGAAGCCTTACCGCACTTCCATCATGATGTTCGGCATTTCTTAAACAGGAGATTGGAAAACCGATGGATCGGTCGTGGTGAAGATTATAATCAGCAATTCATGTCATGGGTCATGGCCTCCACGCTCTCCTGACTTAACCCCATGTGATTTCTTTCTGTGGGGTTATGTGAAAGATTCAGTGTTTAAACCTCCTCTACCAAGAAACGTGCCAGAACTGCGAGCTCGCATCAACGATGCTTTCGAACTCATTGATGGGGACATGCTGCGCCGAGTGTGGGAGGAACTTGATTATCGGCTTGATGTCTGCCGAATCACTAAAGGGGCACATATCGAACATTTGTGAATGCCTAAAAAAACTTTGAGTTTTTGTATGTGTGTGCAAAGCATTGTGAAAATATCTCAAATAATAAAGTTATTGTAGAGCTGTGAAATCGCTTCAATCATTTGTAATAACCCTGTAGTATTGATGATACAACTCTGTATACCTCAGCATATGAAATGATTATCCTATATACAATGAACATAACAAGCAAATATTGGGGTGCACTCTGAATACTTAATAAGTATTCGATACGATTGGTATCGTCAGGTTTACGTTATGTTTATAAACAACTATTTTTGTTCTGGGGATCACAACTAAGTCTAGTAAAGAGACGTTACTGAGCACATAAATGCCTTTCCGTATAATTTCCTCAACCCTGTAGGGTGTAGATCCTCCCCAGAGAGGCCACGCGTAGAATCTGTTGTAGCGACTATTGTTTACTTCTTTAATTCTTTGAAATCGATAAATATGCTCCGACAATGGAATGAAATGTATGCCATAAAGGTAAAACGAATCTATTATTGTATGAATATTATGTAAAGAATGTAAAACCAAACGAGAGCAAAAAGTGTACTCATATAATTGGAATTGAACAATGTAACGAAATTATAATTAAACAGAAAGTACTAAAACAAAATTACATTCAGACTGCAATGTATACAAGTAACGAAAATGGCATGTCAGTAAATGTATAAGATAAGTTTATTTTTGAAGTTGTACTTCTTTTTTGTTACGTCAATAGTATGTGGAAAGGACACTACAAAAACTTTGTGTAATGCAACGGTATGAAAGACGCGCAAAAACATACGAAACAAGCCTGCAAAGTGTTAAGTGTGCGTGTGTGTTATGTGGGTGTGCACGTGATGAACTAAAAAATGACAATACTTCGTGTAACACGAATTTTCTGTGCTCGACAACGTCACAGAAGCGGCAAGAAACTTAACTTGTAGGCGGATGCTAAATGTACGGTTGGTATCCCCACTGAATAAGTGCGAGCGACGGGATGAAATACATTCCTCGGGCCGCTGTTATGGAAACCAGTTGTCACCGTACCGAAGATTTCACAAATAATCACGCCGCTGAACACGAGCTTCACGTATTTGTACACTGACTGTGTGGACGCACGACACGTGAAAGGGAGCAGGGGCGGTAGCGGACGTCAAGCTGCGCGCGCATGCTTCGCAAGCAACACTGGGCACATACCGACTGAGAATAATGGGACTATGCGCTTACAGCAAGCACTTAGTTATGATGGAAAACTTATACATGTATGTGTTAAGGGAGCTGACATGCCTATATAAATTGGTAATCATGTAGGGTAACTCCAATGGCCGAAAAATATAGGCTATGCCCATACCGGCTAGGGTTATCAACCCATAAAAAGAGAAAGCAGCTTAGACACTGAACACCTCCATATGACATCAGTGCACAGTGGGGGGCAATTGTAATGTAATTTATTATTATTATTACTTTTCTTTTTATACATCTAAAATATTAATAATTTTGTACCATAGATAACACTGGCAAGAGAGATGCTCTTCAATGCTTTAATTGTTTTAGATTCGTCTATCAGTATCTAAGTGGTGGCGGGTGGACGTGTGACGAGTTTCGCGCATTGCTATTGTTCAGAGGTGTGTACTCCAATTGTGCATTCGAAAGTATTAAACAAAGTTATCGAGAAGGAAAAGTTTATTCGTACATTCATGACGAATATACCCGGTTGTTCATCATTCCACGATGCGCCGAGAATCGTGCATCAAGAGGATTGAAGCAGACAAGAATAATTTATGTGAGCAGAAGAGGGGTGATCCGGTACCAGTATTGTCATACCAAGCTCTATGCACAATGGCGGTAACAAGAGAAAGAAGTACGTAATTTTAAACGTTGAATGTATCTATTGAATACTGAGGGTCTGTTGATACTAACGCCAGTTAAAGTTCACTCAGGATATGTGTACCTTCCAATTTCTCTCACTTATTCTTTCAAAATTTCCCTTTTAATTGTTTAAGCAACAAATGTTTAATCAGTTTTCCAATATAAGAGCGTTGGAACTTTAATAGTGGCAACTATTTATTTACAGCTCGTACAAAATGGATACGTGTTTCAAAGTTTACTGACCGTCAAAGTAGTCACCAGCGTTGTGTATAACCCGTTGCCATCGATTTGGAAGTCGTAGGGTAATCTTAGCAGTGCCAGTTGTGTTGACAGTTCGAGCGACGCAGTCTATTGCCCGACGAATTTGTAGCAGTTCTGAAGCGAATGCCGTGAAGTGTTTCCTTCAGTTTAGAAATCGAGTTGAACTCACGAGGGCTTAAGTCACGGGAGTGCAGTAGGTGGTATACCACTTAGCAGCCCCATCAGTCAAAAAATCAGTAACAGCTTGCACTGTACGCGTTTGAGCATTGTCCTGTAAAATGATGGTCAGGTCCTGCAGAAAGTGTCATCACTTCTGTCTCTAAGCTGGTTGTAGGTTGTGCTCCAAAAATGAACTGCATAGAGACAGAAGTGGCGACACTTTCTGCAGGACCTGGCCATCATTTTGCATGACAATGCTCAAGCACGTAGAGTGCAATCTGTTCCTGATCTGAAACTTCCTGAACTCGGAACCTTTACCTTTCGTGGGCAAGTGCTCTACCATCTGAGCTACCCAAGCACGACTCACGCCCCGTCCTCAAGGCTTTACTTCCGCCAGTACCTCGTCTCCTACCTTCCAAAATTCACAGAAGTTCTCCTGCGAGCATTCCTGGAAGAAAGGATATTGCGGAGACATGGCTTACCTACAGCCTGGGGGATGTTTTCAGAATGAGACTTTCACTCTGCAGCGGAGTGTGCGCTGATATGAAAGTTCCTGACAGATTAAAACTGTGTGTCAGAACGAGACTCGAACTCGGGACCTTTGCCTTTCGCGGGCAAGTGCTCTACTATCTCTGCTGCAGAGTGAAATTCTCATTCTGGAAACATCCCCCAGGCTGTGGCTAAGCGATGTCTCCGCGATATCCTTTCTTCCATGAGTGCTCGTTCTGCAAGGGTCGCAGGAGAGCTTCTGTGAAGTTTGAAAGGTAGGAGACGAGGTACTGGCGGAAGTAAAGCTGTGAGGATGGGGCGTAAGTCGTGCTTGGGTAGCTCAGATGGTAGAGCATTTGCTCGCGAAAGGCAAAGGTTCTGAGTTCGAGTCCCGGTCCGGGACACAGTTTTAATCCGCCAGGAAGTTTCATATCAGCGCACACTGCGCTGCAGAGTGAAAATCTAATTCTGTTACTGATTTGTTTGACTGATTGGTCTGCTAAGTGCTATACCACCTATTGCACTCCTATAACTTACGACCTCGTTGAGTTCAACTTGATTTCTAAACTGAAGGAAACACTTCACGGCATTCGCTTCAGAACTGCTACAAATTCGTCGGGCAATAAACTGCGTCGCTCGAACTGTCAACACAACTGGCACTGCTAAGAGTATCCTACGACTTCCAAATCGATGGCAACGGGTTATACACAATGCTGGTGACTACTTTGAAGGTCAGTAAAACTTTGAAACACCTATCTATTTTGTACGAGCTGTAAATAAATAGTTGCCACTATTAAAGTTCCAGCTCTCGTATATTACGTTTTATATCCCCCCCTCCCCCCGACACAATTCGGGTCCCGAGTTCGAGACTCGGTTCGTCACACACTTTTAATCTGCTACGAAGTTCCATATCAGCGCACACTCCGCTGCAGAGTCAAAATCTCATTCTAACCTACCAATTATGCCACACCACACCATCAACCCCGCTCCAGATGTTTTGACACAGCCTCAATACGGATAGCCTTCCACAACCATCAGCACATAGAAACGGGATCTAAACCAGCAGGATCAGCCCATTAGGAAGTCGTCACAGCTAGGCTGTCTTATGATGCAGAGCCTGTGCTGGTAGTTGCTACATCTATAACACTGCGTCCGCTGGGTCATGAATCAGCGACGGCTGCCTGACTGTCAAACCTGGGTACAAGGACATCGCCTTGTTGCTGCACCGCCACCCCACAGCTGTCAGCCACCACCCAGCAGTATGCTGTCCTAGATGGGCCACCACTACTGTCTACGGGAGACACGTGTTGGCACTTCCATACCAGTGTGCTGAGGTCCGAGGGTGATCTCCAGTGCCCTGCAATCTGTCTGTTTCAGATGTGCAGAACCATGTCTATTCATGTCCACCAATAAATAAAGTGTTCTGTCAACTCAAGAGTCCACTCATGAGGTGCAATACCGAAAGGATTGGGAAGGCTCGTGTGGATGAACAGAAGTACAATACTGATCTACTGGTTAATAGTGTATGTGTGGTGGAGTCCTTGCCAGAGAACGAGATACTGGATTGGAGACAATGTTTTGTATGATGAGGTTTGTGATATGTGCAACAGTTAGAAAGTACCCGAGTAATGCCTGTCATTACAGATAATATTTGTTCAGAGGAGGCGAGGCTATCAAAACGAAACCTAATAGCAACCCTAGAGATTTTAGAGGCGGAGTTAGAAAAAGATTCCAATGCAGAATATCAAAATCTGGATGCACTGAGGGGAAAAGTGTCGCATGTGAAAGGACATGAAAGAATAGATGTGGAGAAGCGGAGAAGCTATTAGAAGAATATGTAGGGTTGTTTAATCCACCTGGGCCACTACCAGCTACGCCTTTGGTACAACACAGAATTCCCAGCAGGAACAAGCCACCAGTATGCAAGGAACAACACTGTGCGCCCCAGTGCTTGGGACAAGTAATGAAGAATCCAGAATGAGATTTTCACTCTGCAGCGGAGTGTGCGCTGATATGAAACTTCCTGGCAGTTTAAAACTGTGTGCCCGACCGAGACTCGAACTCGGGACCTTTGCCTTTCGCGGGCAGGTGCTCTACCATCTGAGCTACCGAAGCACGACTCACGCCCGGTACTCACAGCTTTACTTCTGCCAGTATATCGGAGATTCGCAGGAGAGCTTCTGTAAAGTTTGGAAGGTAGGAGGCGATATACTGGCAGAAGTAAAGCTGTGAGTACCGGGCGTGAGTCATGCTTCGGTAGCTCAGATGGTAGAGCACCTGCCTGCGAAAGGCAAAGGTCCCGAGTTCGAGTCTCGGTCGGGCACACAGTTTTAATCTGCCAGGCAGTTTCAAGTAATGAAGAAGTTTATATACCAACATCTTCATAATGGAATCATATAGAAGATAGGTCTAGCTCATAGTCAGTCCCACCAGTAATCATGCCCAAGAAGTCCTCAGATGGGAAAAGCCTTTATAGCATCTGCTGCAATTGCAGATTTGTAAACCAGTACCTAGTCACTGATGCATTCCTTATGCCTAATATCACAGAGACATTAGATTATCTGTGGCAGTGCCATTACTTCACTACCTTAGGTTTACACGGAGGCCATCACCAATTAGAAGTAGCGCCAGAGGATCGGCCTAACACTGTATTTTCGATCCCGTTTGGATACTTCCAGCAGGATGCCTTTTAATCTGAAAAAACGCGCTGCCTACTTTCCATCGCATATTAGATACAGTTCTATGAGGCCCAAAACCAAAGCAATGCCTAGTATACACTGATCAGCCAAAACATTATGATCACCTACGTAATATCAATAAAAACCCATCCAGGTCATAGCAGCGTCACCAGACGAGGAATGACTGCTAGTCAGACATAGGCATGGAGCATGTAGTATCCGTGAGTGTGCTGTCCATGTGTAGAATGGAGAAGGCGTGTGCTCTATCTGAGTTTGATCGAGAGCGGATTGAGATGGACTGGAGGCTCACCAAGATCATTTCGGAAATTGCAAACCGATTTAGAAAAGATATCTGTATTGTGCAAAAAGTGGCAGTTGACCCTAAATAACGAGAAGTGCGAGGTCGTCCACATGAGTACTAAAAGAAATCCGTTAAACTTCGGTTACACGATAAATCAGTCAGATCTAAAAAACCGTAAATTCAACTAAATACCTAAGAATTACAGTCACGAACAAATTAAACTGGAAGGAACACACAGAAAATGTTGTGGGGAAGGCTAATCAAAGACTGCGTTTTATTGGCAAGACACTTAGAAAATGTAACAGAACTACTTAGGAGACTGCCTACACTACGCTTGTCCGTCCACTTTTAGAATACTGCTGCGCAGTGGGATCCTTGCCACATAGCATTGATGGAGTACATCGAAAAACTTGAAAGAAGGGCAGTACGTTTTGCATTATCGCGAAATAGGGGAGAGAGTGTAGTAGCATTGATACAGGATTTGGGTTGGACATCATTAAAAAAAATGGCTCTACGCACTATGGGACTTAAAATCTGAGGTCATCAGTCACCTAGAACTTAGAACTACTTAAACCTAAGGACATCACACACATACATGCCTGAGGGAGGATTCGAACCTGCGACCGTAGCGATCGCGCGGTTCCAGACTGAAGCGCCTAGAACCGCCCGGCCACAACGGCCGACGGACATCATTAAAACGAAGGCGTTTTTCGTTGCGGCGGAATCTTCTCAAGAAATTCCAATCACCAACTTTCTCCTCCGAATGTGAAAATACACTCCTGGAAATGGAAAAAAGAACACATTGACACCGGTGTGTCAGACCCACCATACTTGCTCCGGACACTGCAAGAGGGCTGTACAAGCAATGATCACACGCACGGCACAGCGGACACACCAGGAACCGCGGTGTTGGCCGTCGAATGGCGCTAGCTGCGCAGCATTTGTGCACCGCCGCCGTCAGTGTCAGCCAGTTTGCCGTGGCATACGGAGCTCCATCGCAGTCTTTAACACTGGTAGCATGCCGCGACAGCGTGGACGTGAACCGTATGTGCAGTTGACGGACTTTGAGCGAGGGCGTATAGTGGGCATGCGGGAGGCCGGGTGGACGTACCGCCGAATTGCTCAACACGTGGGGCGTGAGGTCTCCACAGTACATCGATGTTGTCGCCAGTGGTCGGCGGAAGGTGCACGTGCCCGTCGACCTGGGACCGGACCGCAGCGACGCACAGATGCACGCCAAGACCGTAGGATCCTACGCAGTGCCGTAGGGGACCGCACCGCCACTTCCCAGCAAATTAGGGACACTGTTGCTCCTGGGGTATCGGCGAGGACCATTCGCAACCGTCTCCATGAAGCTGGGCTACGGTCCCGCACACCGTTAGGCCGTCTTCCGCTCACGCCCCAACATCGTGCAGCCCGCCTCCAGTGGTGTCGCGACAGGCGTGAATGGAGGGACGAATGGAGACGTGTCGTCTTCAGCGATGAGAGTCGCTTCTGCCTTGGTGCCAATGATGGTCGTATGCGTGTTTGGCGTCGTGCAGGTGAGCGCCACAATCAGGACTGCATACGACCGAGGCACACAGGGCCAACACCCGGCATCATGGTGTGGGGAGCGATCTCCTACACTGGCCGTACACCACTGGTGATCGTCGAGGGGACACTGAATAGTGCACGGTACATCCAAACCGTCATCGAACCCATCGTTCTACCATTCCTAGACCGGCAAGGGAACTTGCTGTTCCAACAGAACAATGCACGTCCGCATGTATCCCGTGCCACCCAACGTGCTCTAGAAGGTGTAAGTCAACTACCCTGGCCAGCAAGATCTCCGGATCTGTCCCCCATTGAGCATGTTTGGGACTGGATGAAGCGTCGTCTCACGCGGTCTGCACGTCCAGCACGAACGCTGGTCCAACTGAGGCGCCAGGTGGAAATGGCATGGCAAGCCGTTCCACAGGACTACATCCAGCATCTCTACGATCGTCTCCATGGGAGAACAGCAGCCTGCATTGCTGCGAAAGGTGGATATACACTGTACTAGTGCCGACATTGTGCATGCTCTGTTGCCTGTGTTTATGTGCCTGTGGTTCTGTCAGAGTGATCATGTGATGTATCTGACCCCAGGAATGTGTCAATAAAGTTTCCCCTTCCTGGGACAATGAATTCACGCTGTTCTTATTTCAATTTCCAGGAGTGTATTTTGTTGACACCAACCGACCACCATGTTACAATAAGGTAAATCAGAGCTCTCACGGAAAGATATAGGTGTTTGTTCTTTCCGCAAGCTATACGAAATTGGAATAATAAAGAATTGTGAAGGTGGTTCGATGAACCCTCTGCGAGTCACTTAAATGTGATTTGCAGAGTATCCATGTAGATGAAGATGTAGATGCACGACTTGTTGGGTGTTCAACGAGTGCTGTGGTAAGTATCTTCAACAAGTGGCGAAACTGCATCCAGATATCATGGGGTTGGACAGCCACTCCTCATTACAGATTTCGTAAGTTGTAGGCTGTGCAAACTGATAAAACAGCACAAGTGGTGGACTGTGGTGGGACTGACATCAGACTTTAATGCCAGACAGAGTACAAATGTGTATGAAAACACAGTGTACCCAACACTCTTAATGATCGACCTCCGCAGCCAATGATCCATGCAAGTGCCAATGTTAACATCACTTCGGCAACTACAACTGAAATGGGCACATGACTACCGGCACTGGACATTGGCGCAGTGGCAGAGCATTGCATGATGAAGACGGATACCTTTTTTATCATGACGATAGGAGGGCGCGAATGCGTTGACTTCTAGGGAAACAGCTTCTCGGCATCTGCACTGTGGGATGGAGACAAGCTGGCGGAGGCTCCATTATGCTCTGGGAAACATTCGTGTGGACATCCAAGTGTCCAGTGGAGCTCATGGAAGGCACAATGATGGCCAAGGAGTATCTACACTGTTTGCAGACCACATACATCTCTTCATGACGCTCATGTTTCCTGATGGCAGTGGCATTTTTCGTCAAGATGATGCGACAGGTCACTAGACTAGGAATGTGAAGGATTGGCTTGAGGAACACAGTGGTGAATTCCAGTTGATGTGCTGCCGCCCCCCCCCCCCCAATTAGCTAGAACAGAACCCAACAACACACATCTGGGATGTGATTGAACGTGGCATCGGAGCTCATCACCCCCTTCCCCAGAATTTTGTGAACAAGGTCACTTGTGTGCGCAGATGTGAAAACAACTCCCTCCAGCGACCTACCATTGCTTCCATGCCATGACATGTCACCGCTGTTATCCATGCCAGAGGTGAACATACCAGCTATTAGGTAGGTGATTACAATGTCCCAGCTGATCAGTATATCTAAATGACCTAGTACACTCCAAGAACATCCAGGAGCGCGTCTGCAGGAAGCTGTGTGCAGCATGACTGACACACAGCTTAGAAAAGTGTCATTTTGCTTGAGAGGTCCGCTATTTAGGTCACACTATTCGTCAAGACGGGATACATAATGATCCAAAGCTTTTTCAAGCAGTAAAAGATTTTACAATGCTAACATGGTGAAAGAAGTACATTTATATCTCGGCATTGCGAATTTATATAGAAAATATATCCCAAAATTTGTAGAGGTATCAAGGCCCCTTACATATTTATTTAAAAAAAAAGATGTAAAATTTAACTTTACTCCATATTGTCAAGAAAGATTTCAAAAGTTACAGGAATTACTAACCATGATCCCTGTTCTCAATTTACGAGACTATCACAAACAGTTTATCTTGTCTTGTGATTCGCGCAACCATTCCCTTAGCTGTGTTCTGAGTCAAGAGGTAGGTGAAAAGGAACACTTCATAGCCTATACTTTCAGGCAGCTGAATAAAGCAGAAAAAACTATTCAGCTACAGGAACGGAAATGCTAGTGCTATTTTCTGGTATCAAGTATTTTCGTTATCTGTATGGGTGTTTTTAGGTCGTAACAGATCACGCCACACTACAATGGCTTTTAGGATTAAAGAAGCCAATCAGTAGGTTAGTCTGTCGGGCCGTTAGGCTTAGTGATTTCGACATTGAGGTAGTACGTCGTTCAGGAAGGACCCATGGTAATGCTGACGGATTAATCTGCAAAGTATTCGCCATAAGACCCATCGGAATAAACAACGAACAATTATGCCGACCCCAATTGTCAGCGATATACCTGCAGTTCAACTCTGATTATGGAGTGTTTTACAAAGAAACACAATGCAGCCGCGACATCGTTCTGCCAGCTTGCACATGGGACGAAGTGTTGAAGTAAGTCCATGATTCCTTTTCAGCTGGGCACAGCAGAAGAGTCACAGACGTCTGCATTGCAGAAAATTACTGGTGATCACAGAGGGAACAATACACTGAGCACTATGTAAAGAACTGTATCCCTTGTGCTCAACGAGCTGAGCTGAGTCATCATCAGCAGATACCACTGCAAAGAATGCTCGAGACAGAGGAACCTTTCCAATTAATTGACCTTGACGTCCTCGGTCCTTTTGTCCAAACACCAGCAGGAAACTGGTATGTACTAACCATAACTGAACATTTTTCACGTTACTTGTCCACGATCTCCTTACCAAACCAACAAGCTGACAATGTGGATTACACCCTAGTTAACTGTTGGCTATTGAAATTTGGCCCACCAGAAGCAATAATCACAGACCAAGACACAGACTTAGTCTGAATTGTCTAAGCAGGTTTGTCAACTATTGCGCACATTAAGAAGTGTCAAACTAATGCCCTTCACCTACAAATGAATTGTAGAACAGAGAGAGTGCATAGGACAATGATAAAATGCTAAGTTATTACATGAATATTCACTACGATAATTTGGACACCCTCTTACAGTATGTTGTAAGTGCGTATAATGCAAATATCGATGAAACATGGGTCACTCACGCTACGAAGTTGATTTTGGTAGAAAAATTACCTCACCTTTTGAATTATGTCAGCCTATTTCAGAGAGGATGTATCCCCTGTTCAGTAAAAGGCTAAAATGGATATTATGTCAGGTGAAAAACTGAGCATAAAGGCTATAGAAAGAAAGGAAAACACTCACAATAAAAAAGCGAAATTACCCAAGTATCAGGTCAGGCAGTGGGTTTTGTCATCTAACCCTCACATTCCAAAAGGGAAAACAAAGAAGTTAATTCCATAGTATTAAGGGTCCTATCGGGTAGTTGAGACATCATCCTCAGTTAATGGTAAATTACAGTTCCCACCCAAAGCATGGTAGTCCATGTGACTACAATCTGCCCATATCAGGCTGATCAGAACCATGGCCTCAGCTGCCAGCAGCTCCTTCTGAATGGGAAAGGGAACTGGGTAAAGAAAGCAGAAGAAAGAAGGTAGGTTGAAATAAGCCAGTGCCACAGAGTGTACCTGAGATTTTTTCAACACATCCATGGGAACACGGAATTGTCTCACGAACTGAATGTTTGTAATTACAGGGCTATTACAAATGATTGAAGCGATTTCATAAATTCACTGTAGCTCCATTCATTGACATATGGTCACGACACACTACAGATACGTTTATTTATTTATTTATTTATTGTTCCGTGGGACCAAATTAAGGAGAAGTCTCCATGGTCATGGAACGAGTCAATACATGAAATTATAACACGATATTAGAAACAGATAAAATGAAATATAAAAAAAAACATTTGCAGGTGACAAGTCGTAAGTTTAAATGAAGAAAATCAACAATGTAACACTGGAATTTGCTTAATTTTTTAGCTCTTCCAGGAGCTCCTCGACAGAATAGAAGGAGTGAGCCATGAGGAAACTATTCGGTTTAGACTTAAAAGAGTTTGGGCTACTGCTAAGATTTTTGAGTTCTTGTGGTAACTGATTGAAAATGGATGCAGCAGAATACTGCACTCCTTTCTGCACTAGAGTCAAGGAAGTGCATTCTACATGCAGATTTGATTTCTGCCTAGTATTAACTGAGTGAAAGCTGCTAACTCTTGCGAATAGGCTAATATTGCTAACAACAAACAACATTAACGAAAATATATACTGTGAGGGCAATGTCAGAATTCTCAGATTTTTGAATAGGGGTCGACAAGAGGTTCTCGAACTTACACCACATATAGCTCGAAGAGCCTGTTTTTGAGCCAAAAATATCCTTTTTGAATCAGAAGAATTACCCCAAAAAATAATACCATACGACATAAGCGTATGAAAATATGCGAAGTAGACTACTTTTCGTGTTGAAGTGTCACTTATTTCAGATACTGTTCTATTGGTAAATAAAGCAGCATTTAGCTTCTGAACAAGATCCTGGACATGGGCTTTCCACAACAGCTTACTATCTATCCGAACGCCTAGGAATTTGAACTGTTCCGTCTCGCTTATAATATGCCCATTCTGTCTGATCACAATATCGGTCCTTGTTGAATTGTGAGTTAGAAACTGTAAAAACTGAGTCTTACTGTGATTTAGCATGAAATTATTTTCCACAAGCCACGAACTTATTTCATTAACTACATTATTTGATACTGTTTCAATATTACACACAAGATCCTTCACTATCAAGCTGGTGTCATCAGCAAACAGAAATATTTTTGAATCACCTGTAATACTAGAAGGCATATCATTTATATAAATAAGAAACAGTAGTGGCCCCAGCACCGACCCTTGGGGAACGCCCCACTTAACAGTGCCCCATTGGGACTGAACATCACTACCACTCTCAATATTGCGTAGAATTACCCTCTGCTTTCTGTTCTTAAAGTAAGAGGCGAACCAATTGTAAGCTACTCCCCTTACTCCATAATGGTCCAACTTCTGCAGTAATATTTTGTGGTCAACACAGTCAAAAGCCTTCGTTAAATCAAAGAAAACACCTAGAGTTCGCAACCTTTTATTTAATCCGTCAAAAACCTCACAGAGAAAAGAGAATATAGCATTTTCAGTTGTTAAACCATTTCTAAAACCAAACTGAACATTTGACAGCAAATTATGTGAATTTAAATGCTCCAGTGACCTTGTATATACAACCTTCTCGATAACTTTAGCAAACACCGATGGCATAGAAATAGGTCTAAAATTGTCAACATTATCAATGTCTCCCTTTTTATAAAGTGGCTTCACTACCGAGTACTTTAATCGGCCAGGAAACCGACCACTCCTAAAGGAAAAGTTACAGATGTGGCTGAGAACTGGGCTAACATACATAGAACAATACTTCAGTACTCTGCTAGATACCCCGTCATATCCATGAGAGTTCTTGGTCTTTAGTGATTTAATTATTAACTCAATCTCCCTCTTGTCAGTATCATGGAGGAGCATTTCAGGTAACAGTCTCGGAACACTTTTTTCTAAGAGCGCTATATGATTCCCTGTTGGGACTAGGTTTCTATTTAGTTCACCTGCTATATTCAGAAAGTGATTATTAAATACTGTACATATATGCGACTTATCAGTAACACGGACATTACCACTACGCACTGATTCTATATCCTCGACCTGTCTCTGCAGACCAGCAACTTCCTTTACGACTGATCATATGGTTTTAATTTTATGCTGAGACTTAGCTATTCTATCTGCATACCACATACTTTTTGCCTTCCTAATAACATTTCTAAGCACCTTACAATACTGTTTGTAATGGGCTGCTGCATTTAGATTTTGACTGTTTATAACGTTTTGATATAATTGCCACTTTGTTCTACAAGATATTCTTATCCCTCTAGTCAGCCACCCAGGCTGCCTGTTTGTGCTAGTACCCTGTTTTAAACGTTCTAACGGAAAGCAACTTTCAAAGAGCATGAGAAAAGTCTTGAGAAAAGCATTATATTTATCGTCTACTGTATCAGCGCTATAAACATCTTGCCACTCTTGTTCCTTTATAAGGTTTACAAAGGTCTCTGCAGCAACTGGATCAGCTTTCCTGAACAGCTGATGACTATGTTTAACACGTGTTGCAGCATAAAAATCTTTTAAAGTTAAAATTTGCGCATCATGATCTGAAAGACCATTCACCTTTTTGCTAACAGAATGCCCTTCTAGTAATGAGGAATGAACAAAAATGTTGTCTATGGTTGTTCTACTGTTCCCTTGCACTCTCGTTGGAAAGAATACGGTTTGCATAAGATCATATGAATTAAAGAGGTCTACCAGCATCCTCTTCCTTGCACAATCACTTATACAATTAATATTGAAGTCACCACATATAACTAACTTTTTGTATTTCCTATAAAGTGAACCAAGAACCTCCTCTAACTTTAGCAAAAGTGTTGTGAAATCGGAGTCTGGGGATCTATAAATAACAACAGTTACAAGTTTAGCTCCGTTAAATTTAACCACACCTGCACAACATTCAAACACCTTTTCAGTGCAGTACTTTGAAACATCAATTGACTCAAATGCGATGCCGTTTTTCACATATACACTCCTGGAAATTGAAAAAAGAACACATTGACACCGGTGTGTCAGACCCACCATACTTGCTCCGGACACTGCGAGAGGGCTGTACAAGCAATGATCACACGCACGGCACAGCGGACACACCAGGAACCGCGGTGTTGGCCGTCGAATGGCGCTAGCTGCGCACCAATTGTGCACCGCCGCCGTCAGTGTCAGCCAGTTTGCCGTGGCATACGGAGCTCCATCGCAGTCTTTAACACTGGTAGCATGCCGCGACAGCGTGGACGTGAACCGTATGTGCAGTTGACGGACTTCGAGCGAGGGCGTATAGTGGGCATGCGGGAGGCCGGGTGGACGTACCGCCGAATTGCTCAACACGTGAGGCGTGAGGTCTCCACAGTACATCGATGTTGTCGCCAGTGGTCGGCGGAAGGGGCACGTGCCCGTCGACCTGGGACCGGACCGCAGCGACGCACGGATGCACGCCAAGACCGTAGGATCCCACGCAGTGCCGTAGGGGACCGCACTGCCACTTCCCAGCAAATTAGGGACACTGTTGCTCCTGGGGTATCGGCGAGGACCATTCGCAACTGTCTCCATGAAGCTGGGCTACGGTCCCGCACACCGTTAGGCCGTCTTCCGCTCACGCCCCAACATCGTGCAGCCCGCCTCCAGTGGTGTCGCGACAGGCGTGAATGGAGGGACGAATGGAGACGTGTCGTCTTCAGCGATGAGAGTCGCTTCTGCCTTGGTGCCAATGATGGTCGTATGCGTGTTTGTCGCCGTGCAGGTGAGCGCCACAATCAGGACTGCATACGACCGAGGCACATAGGGCCAACACCCGGCATCATGGTGTGGGGAGCGATCTCCTACACTGGCCGTACACCACTGGTGATCGTCGAGTGGACACTGAATAGTGCACGGTACATCCAAACCGTCATCGAACCCATCGTTCTACCATTCCTAGACCGGCAAGGGAACTTGCTGTTCCAACAGGACAATGCACGTCCGCATGTATCCCGTGCCACCCAACGTGCTCTAGAAGGTGTAAGTCAACTACCCTGGCCAGCAAGATCTCCGGATCTGTCCCCCATTGAGCATGTTTGGGACTGGATGAAGCGTCGTCTCACGCGGTCTGCATGTCCAGCACGAACGCTGGTCCAACTGAGGCGCCAGGTGTAAATGGCATGGCAAGCCGTTCCACAGGACTACATCCAGCATCTCTACGATCGTCTCCATGGGAGAATAGCAGCCTGCATTGCTGCGAAAGGTGGATATACACTGTACTAGTGCCGACATTGTGCATGCTCTGTTGCCTGTGTCTATGTGCCTGTGGTTCTGTCAGTGTGATCATGTGATGTATCTGACCCCAGGAATGTGTCAATAAAGTTTCCCCTTCCTGGGACAATGAATTCACGGTGTTCTTATTTCAATTTCCAGGAGTGTATGTCTACTCCCCCACACCGCAAAGAGCTCCTCGAAAAGCAGCCAGCCAACCTGTATCCTGGTAAAGGAAGCCTCTGAATTATCTCCTTATTTAAGAAGTGTTCAGATATACCAATAATTTCAGAGTCAACATCTATAAGCAGTTCACTAACTTTATCTCTAATACCTTGTATATTTTGATGAAACATACTAATTCCCTCATTACTCGGATACCTAAGCTTTGTCAAAAGTGATTCCCTTGTTAGAGAGACTTCCCTTAAGCAGGAATACCTATCAGCTGACTTCAGTCTAAAAAAGGTGCAGCTCTAACACCCACTACTGCAGGAATTTTCTCATGAGTGATCCCACCAACCCCACCTATGCTGTCACCTATAAGCTTTAGCAACCTCCCCTTCCCATACCTGTTGAGGTGCAGGCGGTGTCTAGTGAAACCCGTCCTGCTGATAGACTCCACCGACACCACTGAAATGTGACCTTTGCTTTCTGTCATCAGCGCACCCCCCAGTCTCATGTTATTACGCCTGACGGCCCCTATGTTAACAGTCACCTGAGCCAACCCTGCATTAGGCTTCACAATGCTGGTGACCTGGTACTCACTCCCCAGCACTTCCTGCAACTGCTGGCCTACACCTCTGCCATGAGAACTACCTAACAGCAGAACCTTCTTCTTCCTCTTCGACTTTGCAACTGTTCTAGGCACAGTAACTACTGAGGTCTGCTGCATACTTCCTACATCTACAGCTACTAGAGATTCCTTTCCACTAGACTCTGACAGTCGGTCATATCTATTGTAAACACCAATAGTAAAACTATCTGAAAATCTTCTTCTCCTAGCAGATCTCTTGCCAACAGCCAGCTCCCATTCCCCAACCCCCTTCTCCCTCCTCATCCTATCTATCTTCTCCTGTGCGTTTTTCAACTGCAACTGAAGGGCACAGATCTTACGCTCCTGCTCCTCTATCAACTTACTCTTGCTACATAACCTGCAGTTCCAGGAGAGGATCTCACCAGAATGCCCACTGGCTTCCCCACTGCATTCCCCCCAGTGAAAATACTTCGAACAAGTCTCACACTGCAATCCACTACTCACGAACCTACGGCAAAGCCCACACGTCTCACTCATGGTAAAATTTTACTTTTTCTAAGTTCCGCTACTACAATAAGAAGATGTAAAACCTGACTACAATTATCACAAACTTACTCTACAAGGGAAGTAACTACTATCATTAACAGTATTGATAAACAACAAATGTGAATATAACAAAAGACTAATACAGAAAGAGAATCAAACGTCTAATGACACAGTAACGAAGCCGTAAACAGTACCCAAAAGGTTCTTCTGAAATTATTTCACCAGAAAACACCAACAACACCGTTTGAAGACTACTAAAGTTCCTAAATAAACCACTATACACAAACAATTTATTAGTACTTAGCTTTCGATGCGCCGCTATAGCTGCAACTGGTCAGCGCGGAATGTAAACACAGGCAAGAGGTTAAGTTGCTCGATACGAAACACTCACAAGTATCAGGTCACAACACAAGAAAGGCAGAGGTGAATGAAGAAACCACTAATACGTCACTTATATAGTAAATATTATCACAAAAACCGTAAAAATATGTATCTGAAACCTAAAAATACACTCCTGGAAATTGAAATAAGAACACCGTGAATTCATTGTCCCAGGAAGGGGAAGCTTTATTGACACATTCCTGGGGTCAATACATCACATGATCACACTGACACAACCACAGGCACATAGACACAGGTAACAAAGCATGCACAATGTCGGCACTAGTACAGTGTATATCCACCTTTCGCAGCAATGCAGGCTGCTATTCTCCCATGGAGACGATCGTAGAGATGCTGGATGTAGTCCTGTGGAACGGCTTGCCATGCCATTTCCACCTGGCGCCTCAGTTGGACCAGCGTTCGTGCTGGACGTGCAGACCGCATGAGACGACGCTTCATCCAGTCCCAAACATGCTCAATGGGGGACAGATCCGGAGATCTTGCTGGCCAGGGTAGTTGACTTACACCTTCTAGAGCACGTTGGGTGGCACGGGATACACGCGGACGTGCATTGTCCTGTTGGAACAGCAAGTTCCCTTGCCGGTCTAGGAATGGTAGAACGATGGGTTCGATGACGGTTTGGATGTACCGTGCACTATTCAGTGTCCCCTCGACGATCACCAGTGGTGTACGGCCAGTGTAGGAGATCGCTCCCCACACCATGATGCCGGGTGTTGGCCCTGTGTGCCTCGGTCGTATGCAGTCCTGATTGTAGCGCTCACCTGCACGGCGCCAAACACGCATACGACCTATCATTGGCACCAAGGCAGAAGCGACTCTCATCGCTGAAGACGACACGTCTCCATTCGTCCCTCCATTCACGCCTGTCGCGACACCACTGGAGGCGGGCTGCACAATGTTGGGGCGTGAGCGGAAGACGGCCTAACGGTGTGCGGGACCGTAGCCCAGCTTCATGAAGACGTTTGCGAATGGTCCTCGTCGATACCCCAGGAGCAACAGTGTCCCTAATTTGCTGGGAAGTGGCGGTGCGGTCCCCTACGGCACTGCGTAGGATCCTACGGTCTTGGCGTGCATCCGTGCATCGCTGCGGTCTGGTCCCAGGTCGACGGGCACGTGCACCTTCCGCCGACCACTGGCGACAACATCGATGTACTGTGGAGACCTCACGCCCCACGTGTTGAGCAATTCGGCGGTACGTCCACCCGGCCTCCCACATGCCCACTATATGCCCTCGCTCAAAGTCCGTCATCTGCACATACGGTTCACGTCCACGCTGTCGCGGCATGCTACCAGTATTAAAGACTGCGATGGAGCTCCGTATGCCACGGCAAACTGGCTGACACTGACGGCGGCGGTGCACAAATGCTGCGCAGCTAGCGCCATTCGACGGCCAACACCGCGGTTCCTGGTGTGTCCGCTGTGCCGTGCGTGTGATCATTGCTTGTACAGCCCTCTCGCAGTGTCCGGAGCAAGTATGGTGGGTCTGACACACCGGTGTCAATGTGTTCTTTTTTCCATTTCCAGGAGTGTATATGAAAACTTAGAGAGCGATCTCACACGCAGTCACTCGCTTATGACGTCACACCACACGTAGAAAAACTCCTAAAGTTTTGTTCGGCTGAAGCCGCACTTCAGGTTTCTGCCGCCAGAGCGCTCGAGAACGCAGTGAGACAAAATGGCGACCGGAGCCGAGAAAGCGTATGTCGTGCTTGAAATGCACTCACATCAGTCAGTCATAACAGTGCAATAACACTTCAGGACGAAGTTGAACAAAGATCCACCAACTGCTAACTCCATTCAGCGATGGTATGCGCAGTTTAAAGCTTCTGGATGCCTCTGTAAGGGGAAATCAACGGGTCGGCCTGCAGTGAGCGAAGAAACAGTTGAACGCGTGCGGGCAAGTTTCACGCGTAGCCCGCGGAAGTCGACGAATAAAGCAAGCAGCGAGCTAAACGTACCACAGCCGACGGTTTGGAAAATCTTACGGAAAAGGCTAAAGCAGAAGCCTTACCGTTTACAATTGCTACAAGCCCTGACACCTGATGACAAAGTCAAACGCTTTGAATTTTCAGCGTGGTTGCAACAGCTCATGGAAGAGGATGCGTTCAGTGCGAAACTTTTTTTCAGTGATGAAGCAACATTTTTGCTTAATGGTGAACAGACACAATGTGCGAATCTGGGCGGTAGAGAATCCTCACGCATTTGTGCAGCAAATTCACAATTCACCAAAAGTTAACGTGTTTTGTGCAATCTCACGGTTTAAAGTTTACGGCCCCTTTTTCTTCTGCGAAAAAAACGTTACAGGACACGTGTATCTGGACATGCTGGAAAATTGGCTCATGCCACAACTGGAGACCGACAGCGCCGACTTCATCTTTCAACAGGATGGTGCTCCACTGCACTTCCATCATGATGTTCGGCATTTCTTAAACAGGAGATTGGAAAACTGATGGATCGGTCGTGGTGGAGATCATGATCAGCAATTCATGTCATGGCCTCCACGCTCTCCCGACTTAACCCCATGCGATTTCTTTCTGTGGGGTTATGTGAAAGATTCAGTGTTTAAACCTCCTCTACCAAGAAACGTGCCAGAACTGCGAGCTCGCATCAACGATGCTTTCGAACTCATTGATGGGGACATGCTGCGCTGAGTGTGGGAGGAACTTGATTATCGGCTTGATGTCTGCCGAATCACTAAAGGGGCACATATCGAACATTTGTGAATGCCTAAAAAAACTCTTTGAGTTTTTGTATGTATGCGCAAAGCATTGTGAAAATATCTCAAATAATAAAGTTATTGTAGAGCTGTGAAATCGCTTCAATCATTTGTAATAACCCTGTATTTATCAGTTATTTATTATGGTTATGTACATGTTGTGTTATTTCTATGAGAAAGGTTCATGGGGAACATTTGCGTATAGATAGTAGGTTAGAAAACTATTACTGGAACAGTAGTGTGTCTAATTCGATCACTCATTTGTTTTCTTCAAAATGTAATTGGTATAGAAGTAGATAATCAGATAGATCATTAAGTTGGTAGTAAGTTATACAGAGTAGGCATATTTGTGACACTGCCATGCAACTTTAAGGTTGAACATTCTTTATAACGTATGTTTTATAGGGAAATTTAATCTGTGAAGATAATTAATGTGGGGGTGCATTTCGAACATGAGAGGGGGCAGGTAGGCTGAAAGTGAATTTCCTCTTCCCGCAGGGTATGGACCGACCTAACCCAGTACCAATTTACGGAGAGTAGAGGATAGCTGCACCAGTTCCTGTCACCAAATGCAAAAGCAAGGTAATATGAAAGCCAGAGGGTTCCTGGCTGTGTTGCTTCTGAGCCTGTGGGGTAAATACAAAATGGCAGAAGCTACCAAGGTATGACCTATGATTAATGGGGTACTTTTTACACTGCCAGCAGGATGTAGTGATGTCCTAGCACCAGTGGACATTAAGCTCGGACTTTTCTGTTGAAAATGAAATTCGGTAGCTCGAGGATAAGTTCAAGAAGCTACTGTTCTGGCCTAACGACAAGTGCCGGCACGAAGATGAAGAACACAAGAGCAGAGAGGCTTGTGAGACGGCGTAAGCCAAAAGCCCACTGACTAGGACCGCACCACGACACGAGCGGCCTCTACAGGAAGAGAATATAAGTGCCGCTCCTGCCAGCCTCGGCCAGACAGTTGTAGATGCGTCACTAGCAAACCCAGCATTAGAAGAACCTTCATCTTAACTGCTATACTGAGAATTGTGCTTTGTAGAAATTGCTTACATGGACATTGTATATATACTTTATTGTTTGAGCCATGAAATACGCATCACACAACTGGCCAGCCTTGAACAAGAATAGCGAACTATATCTGGCAGGATCACACCATGGCCGACACCATCGTGAGATAAAGAGCTTTCTGCGGATGGACGTACGTGTAGAACTTTACGAACCACCCAACGTCCCCCAACAATGCAACAACTGCCAGCGGTTCGGCCACTCGGCCCTCCGCTGCGGCCTGGCAACTCGCTGCCGCGGATCCGCTGGCAACCACAGATCCAACACTTGCACACAAACACAGCCAAACCAGCGACGCTGTGCCAACTGCGGTGGGCCCCATGCGGCAAACTTCAGACAGTGCAACTCATACAAACAGGCGCTGAAGCGAAAACAAGACAAAAGCAGGGTACTGTATGACATACCACGCCCAAGGCCAGCACCGAACCCAGTAAGGAACGGCGTAATGTTTGCCACGGTTGCACGCCCTGGCGGAACGGCACAGGCTGCGGAACCTCAGCGCCCTACACACACACACGTCAAACAACCGCTGCAACAGCCACACAACAGCCACAGGCAACACCTGAAACCCAAAACGCATCGGTACCAACACCTATGCCCCCAAACAACACGACCCCACTCCCGGAAATCACGTGCTGCGAAGAAACGCACCATTTACAGGAAAACACATCCACACAAGAACCCCCCGAACCCCAAGCCCAGGGGAGGAATAGACGTACACGCAAACACAGGGCGGGGAACAGGAAATCACCAAAACAGGCCACGCAGCAACAACAGAACAACAACACACAGGAAAACAGTCAACAAGACACCAAGACTGTAACTCACACTACCATCCCCCTCACCACAGAAGTAACACAGGCGCCACAACCTCTGTCACAAAGCACAAATGCCGCTCCTAACAACACACCAATACCCGTACAAGCGGCCGCTAACTCCACAACAGCACCTCAGGCTGCCACACCCAACACCAACACACCACCTGGGGGAATACTGGAAACACTATTCCCCCGACACACGACCGTTCAAATTCTTACCAAGGTGCTGACGGCCGTCACTACACTCATCACCCAGCTCATAAGCGCCGAACCCGGGCAATACTGGGCTGTCATACACACTGCCATCACAACACTCTTTCACACTCTTACATGAATAATATGACACACCCGGCCCATAACGCAGACCCGCACACACTATCACAGATCCTGTTCTGGAATGCAGACTCGATCCACAACAAAAGGGCAGAATTTGCCGCGTTCATGGAGCGCAAGGGAATCCTTGTCGCGCTACTGAGCGAGACTAAACTTAAACCGCACATACAGTTAAACTTTCCTGGCTATTGTGTCTATCGTACCGACCGACCGGGCGACGCCGTGGCAGGTGGAACTGCAATCGTCATACACAAAGACACTGAGCACACAAACATAGAGCTCCCTGAACTGGAAAAAATCGAGGCTACGGCCGTCAGAGTCAAGTTCAACGGAGCCTACACCACACTGATATCGGTATACAACAGCCCTGTAGGCATCTCAACACGCGATATCAGCACATTACTCAACATTTCACCGCAATAGTCGCTGGAGATCTGAACGCAAAACACCCAGAATGGAATTCACGCATACGAAATCCCAACGGCAAAAAACTGTACGAACATTCACTAGGCAGAAACTACATTATACTAGCGCCGACTGAACCGACGCATATTCCCTATCAGAGGGGACACAGGCCAGACGTGATAGACATGGCCCTCATCAAGGGAATTACAGCGACACTCAACGGCGCCGTTGAAAACGATCTGCCCTCAAACCACCAACCTGTAATACTATACATTGAGGAAACGCTGCAGCACACGGAACAACGCAAGATGTTGGACTACGGGCATGCGTATTGGACATTGTTCAAGCAAACGCTTGATAGCCACATCCCACCTATACACGAAATTAACGAAACAGCACAAATTGACGAGGCAGTACAAACCCTCACCAACGCCGTCCAGGACGCAATACAGGCACCATACCTGATCGCACCTCACAACAACGCAGTGCGGCCCTGCCCCAGGAAATCCTGGGCCTAATCTCAAGAGGAATCGCCTCAGGAGACAATGGCAGCGCACCAGGCGCCCGTACTTCAAACGGCACATTAACAGACTACAGGGCATCATACACGATAAAATACAAACACACAGAACACAACAGTGGAACCAAAAACTCGAAGGGCTGGACACCACACGACCTGGCATGTGGCAACTAGCCCGACACTTCACCAGGGAGAAAATATACACCCCAACGCTTCAAGGGCCTGACGGACCTG
Organism: Schistocerca cancellata; assembly: GCF_023864275.1. NCBI lineage: Eukaryota > Metazoa > Arthropoda > Insecta > Orthoptera > Acrididae > Schistocerca > Schistocerca cancellata. The sequence goes on from NC_064626.1 coordinate 884,821,095, forward strand.
CATACTCAGCGGAAGAGAAAGCAGAACTAATGGCCCGAACACTCGCAGCGTCATTCACAACGAACCTGGTACCATCAGATCCAGCGTTCACACTTGCTACTGACCAAGAGGTTACACGCATTCTAGCCCAACCATCGCGCGACGACATTCGACATGCTAGTACAGCAGAAGTCTCCTGGGCTATAAAGCATTCCGCTGCTAGGAAAGCCCATGATCATGATGGCATTCAAAACCGTGTCCTCCAGGAGTTCACGGATAAAGCAACTGAGTACCTAACACACATAACGAATGCCATACTAAAACACCAACACTTCCCCGCCTTTTGGAAGACGGCCAAGGTCCTGATGTTCAGGAAGCCGGGGAACGACCACAGCCTCCCACAAAATTACCGACCCATCAGCCTTCTGAGCTCGCTCAGTAAGATTGTTGAGAAGGTGATTCTCAAACACATCACTAGGCACTGCATAACAAATGACCTCCTGAGACCGGAGCAATTCGGCTTCAGGAATCATCACTCCACAACACAACTCCTACGGGTCATTGAACATATAACACATGGCTTCAACATAAACAAAGCTACAGGGGCAGTGTTCCTGGACATCGAAAAGGCTTTCGACCGTCTATGGCACAACGGCCTCATCCGCAAACTCAGCGACGCGGGATTCCCCGACGGGCTGCTGCGTCTAATACACTCATACCTCACAAACAGGAGTTTCAACACTGACGTGCAGGGAAAACAATCAACACGACACGGTATACACGTGGGAGTACCCCAGGGAAGCATCCTAGGGCCCCTACTGTTTAACCTCTACATAAACGATCTCCCAACCACACACAACACAATGATGGCACTCTACGCGGATGACACAGCCATCCTTGCGCAAGATTGGAAACCATCAAACATTACGTCACGCCTACAGACTGCACACAGAGTGGCCGAGCCTTGGTTGGAGAAATGGCGTGTTAGAGTAAACGTCGACAAGGGCGAAGCCGTTCTGTTCACTAAAAGACCGAAGCAACTGCGCAAACACCGCTACTGCAGACCAATAACTCTACATGCACGTCCAATACGTTTCCGTGAGAAAGTCGAATACCTCGGTGTCTGGCTGGACCGGAAATTACTCTGGGGGGGACCACATACAACACATGACCAACCGAGCTAGCGCGAGGCTCAAACAGCTCTATCCTATGCTCAACAGGCGTAGCACACTGAACAGAAGGGTGTCGATGTCCATGTACATGACACTTATCCGACCCCTGATGACGTACGCACCTCCCGTCTGGGGATACGCTGCGCCTACACGCCTGCGCCGTCTGCAGCTCATACAAAACAAAGTACTCAAAATTATAAGCAATGCTCCACGATACACAAGCATCGCGGACCTACACCGGGAATACCGACTTGAGACTCTCACGGAGGTAATCCACAAACTCACCACAAGACTATACAGAAACTCCAGACGTTCGCAGAACCCGTTTATTCTGAATCTGGGGAACTACGACCACAACCATAGATGGAAACATAAAAGACCAAAAGACATACTTGCAAGGACATAACATCTATGGCCAAGCATACGCAAACATAACGGCACAGGCGAGCCCCTGTTAATCAGACGCATTTACTGGATATCCAGCTGAAATACACTGCCGAATAACTGGCACCACACAGGGAAGCCGTACCGTACACTGCATGCAAACAAGCTCCACGCAACCCCCACACAGTGAGATGATCTATGGCCGATCTCCCACTACTGTATAACGATCTTGATTGTTCCAGGAATGTAGCAGCTGCAGCAACTGGGACACATCGCCATCGCTTGTCACGGTAATGATGCATGATACCTATAATAACAAATCCAACCTTGCATGAGCTATCGCAGCTAGTAAGCCACTACTGCTCTTACTACCCATCCCACTGTCGCAGAGGTTTTTTTTCCCACGGCACGAGCCACGGCACTTTTTTCCCTCTGCTCTTCTAATCGCTACCCTCACTCGCGTTTCGTCCACTATCTATCACCTGATGGACCGTGTTAATGCGTAGCCTTACCCAGACGCATCACAGCCCAGCATCCTGTGATCCACCTACTAGATAACTAACATGTTTACGGAGGTGACAGTAGAACTTTTGGTTTGGTCACCACGTTGGTGCGGGCGTGGAGGGGCCCCATCTCTACCATCGTGACACACATCCAAGAGTAGGCAAATGCAATAAATAATGACTCAGCAGTTCACAAGGACCACCTAAAACCACAGGCACACACCAGCATTCCTCCATGCGATCCAAGGCTGTCTGACCCTGATACTTTTGCCACTGGACCAGTTTCGAGGCTTTACTATTCTGCTACCATATGGCCGGCGTAACCAGTACACAAGTAGGAATGAGGTAGAGAGTATGGATACAGATACCGCTGACTTGTAAAAATTGCCAGTTCGAGTGCTTCACTATTTATGCCTATCCAATGCTCAGGAAATTCTATGAAAATTTGTGTGTCTACAGATACACAAAATTCTACTTGTATCAATTTCCATGCTCTGCACACCTCTGCAGAACTGCAAAAAGTGCAGAAATGGGCGAGTTATTGTTTGCCCCACAAAGCGAACACACACCATACCTGAGTCACGCAAATATACTCTGTTTCACTCAGAGACGCCGACAGCTAACTGCCCCAGGGAGCTCATTACAACTGAATCTGAATTTCCCCAGAAAATAGGGTCACATTGGATCTATCCAGTACCAAAAGCAATAGTAGTATTGCCACCTACTATAACCAAGCACATTTCAACAGCGGCCAGCACACAGAGCTACAACGTCAAGGATTGCTAATCAACCGCATGCAATGCGGCATTTCAGTGCGCACTTTCCAGTTACCTGCCACCATTACTGGAACCACAACTCGCCAGCTACTCGCTAAATTACCTACCAGACCTGTTTTTCGGAGTCCTGCCAAAGGAAAACCTGAATTTTCTAAATGCCACTTTAGACACAATTCTTCTAATTATCCTGGACCAGGTGACAGCAGCTCAAAATGATTGAGACGATGGAATATCTACTCAATAAAATACAAAAATTTTGGAATGAATGACACAACTGACATAAAAACATAGGGAATACTGTATTAGCCGTTCGTGTAATTTTGAACATAACACACATTGTGTACTGCCACCTCAGATGTAGAGTGCCCAGATCCCGCCCTTACCTTACTTCAGCCAGTCCACAGTAGTCATGCCAGTATCAGTCAAGAAGTGGTTCAACCACAGTGAACAATAACAAATTGTGAAAGAGAAAGGGAAAAAAGTGAAGAGGTGCAGAAATTCAGTGCTTAAGCACCTTAGGAGTGAGATACTTTATCTACAATAAAATAAATCAGAGGGAAAGATATTCCACAGTCTTATTCAAGCAATGAGGGAACGAACATTGATAGATAAGTAACTGTCTCTGTTACAGTCAGACCAAGAACACAGTAATCCGGAGGGCTAGATTAATCTAAAGGAGGAAATGTAACAGCACAAACGGTGCCTTCCGCAATTTTCAGCCTATGGAAATGGGATTTAAACCAGCAGCATGAGCCTTGTCAGTAGGTCATCACAGCTGGCCCATCTGATGATGCAGGGCCGGTGCTGGTCTTCACTGCAACTGTTACACTGCTTCTGCTGGGCCACGAACCACTGACCACTGCTTGAGTATCCAACATAGGCACAGAGATGTCGCTCCACTGCCACATGGCCTCCCCACAGTCAACAGTCGCCATCCACCGGCATGCTCTGTTAGCCAGCTGTCATTACTGCTGTCCATGGGAAACACCTGCATCGGCATGCTCGTACAGGTGTGCTGGGGTCTGAGAATCCATGTCTGTCTGTTTTCATTAGTAAAGTGTCCCGTCAACTAATTCACTGCCTTCTTTGCCCACTTAATAGCCAACCTCCAGCAGAGAACCACTCGTCTATTTCTATCCTGCAGTAATCACTGTTGCAGGACTGTCTCGATTCCGCAACATGTTGAGTGCCAAGTGTCATGTGATAATAGGTGACACCATGCGATTTGCTACGTCTTGTGCATAGATTCTCGGGTGTATTTGTATTGTGTACATAATTTTTGTGCTGGCCGCTGTGGCCGAGCGGTTCTAGGCGCTTCAGTCTGGAACCGCACGACCGCTACGGTCGCAGGTATGAATCCTGCCTCGGGCATGAATGTGTGTGATGTCCTTAGTTTAGTTAGGTTTAAGTAGTTCTAAGTTCTAGGGGACTAATGACCTCAGATGTTAAGTCCCATAGTGCTCAGAGCCATTTGAACCATAATTTTTGTGTAATATATATTGTTTTTCATTAGTAACATGATATACTTCAGTGTTCTGCTATGATGTCACCTGCCGATAGTTCATCAATCTGTGGACGCCAATTAGGTGCCATACACTACACATTATGCATTCAATCTTTATGATCTTGTGTGTGCGTGTAAACTGATTAAATTCTGAGTTTTATTATACTCATTGTTGGGTTTTTATCACTTTGTGGACACTATTTGGTACCATAAGCTACGTCTTGTGTTTATGTATGCGTAAATCCAATGAACGTTCATTTCTGACAACTCAGGAATTTTGGTTGGCGCTTTCTGCTATTGATGTTGCACATTTTAATGTGTTCTCTTTTGTTGTGATAATTTCTTTTGTGCTTGACATTTGACTGAATATTTAAGATTATGACTGATTACCATTTGGCTCATTGATGTTGAAGTTTCAAGTTTATTTTTCGAGATTATACGATATGTTCATGAATTATGTACATATCCTATTTTTCTTGGTGTCTAATTATTGGACTATTACGTTTAAGCAGTTGATGATGTATGAGCTTTGACTCCTCACTTGTGGCAGTGTGTGTGCCCAACAGATGAAACTGTTGTGAAAACAGCTCCAAAGGCAATGCATGTCTGTGGTTGCTTTGGTACTTTTCTCAGGATGTATACAAAGTTAAATTTGTACCAACTTCAGAATGACTGAGTGTGACTGACCGAGTGCCTAAGACAGAAATATAATAAAGAAACTTAAGCCAAGAGGCACAGCTTTGCATTCCCCATCCTGTCTAACCTCCTATAACGTATGGTATGGACATGTTCACACAAAAGATTTGCTTGAGCTTGCCGTATTTGGTCTAGTCTTTGTACAACATCAGCATGTCCTTCAATTTTACTGGCAGATGATGAAACACGTCCAGCTGAAGCTAGCCTCATCTCATTTTTTTCATCTAACAAATTAGATTCATGATATGAATGGAGAATGTCTTCCGTAACGGGAATGTATATACACTCCTGGAAATAGAAAAAAAAAAACACATTGACACCGGTGTGTCAGACCCACCATACTTGCTCCGGACACTGCGAGAGGGCTGTACAAGCAATGATCACACGCACGGCACAGCGGACACACCAGGAACCGCGGTGTTGGCCGTCGAATGGCTCTAGCTGCGCAGCATTTGTGCACCGCCGCCGTCAGTGTCAGCCAGTTTGCCGTGGCATACGGAGCTCCAGCGCAGTCTTTAACACTGGTAGCATGCCGCGACTGCGTGGACGTGAACCGTATGTGCAGCTGACGGACTTTGAGCGAGGGCGTATAGTGGGCATGCGGGAGGCCGGGTGGACGTACCGCCGAATTACTCAACACGTGGGGCGTGAGGTCTCCACAGTACATCGATGTTGTCGCCAGTGGTCGGCGGAAGGTGCACGTGCCCGTCGACCTGGGACCGGACCGCAGCGACGCACGGATGCACGCCAAGACCGTAGGATCCTACGCAGTGCCGTAGGGGACCGCACCGCCACTTCCCAGCAAATTAGGGACACTGTTGCTCCTGGGGTATCGGCGAGGACCATTCGCAACCGTCTCCATGAAGCTGGGCTACGGTCCCGCACACCGTTAGGCCGTCTTCCGCTCACGCCCCAACATCGTGCAGCCCGCCTCCAGTGGTGTCGCGACAGGCGTGAATGGAGGGACGAATGGAGACGTGTCGTCTTCAGCGATGAGAGTCGCTTCTGCCTTGGTGCCAATGATGGTCGTATGCGTGTTTGGCGCCGTGCAGGTGAGCGCCACAATCAGGACTGCATACGACCGAGGCACACAGGGCCAACACCCGGCATCATGGTGTGGGGAGCGATCTCCTACACTGGCCGTACACCACTGGTGATCGTCGAGGGGACACTGAATAGTGCACGGTACATCCAAACCGTCATCGAACCCATCGTTCTACCATTCCTAGACCGGCAAGGGAACTTGCTGTTCCAACAGGACAATGCACGTCCGCATGTATCCCGTGCCACCCAACGTGCTCTAGAAGGTGTAAGTCAACTACCCTGGCCAGCAAGATCTCCGGATCTGTCCCCCATTGAGCATGTTTGGGACTGGATGAAGCGTCGTCTCACGCGGTCTGCACGTCCAGCACGAACGCTGGTCCAACTGAGGCGCCAGGTGGAAATGGCATGGCAAGCCGTTCCACAGGACTACATCCAGCATCTCTACGATCGTCTCCATGGGAGAATAGCAGCCTGCATTGCTGCGAAAGGTGGATATACACTGTACTAGTGCCGACATTGTGCATGCTCTGTTGCCTGTGTCTATGTGCCTGTGGTTCTGTCAGTGTGATCATGTGATGTATCTGACCCCAGGAATGTGTCAATAAAGTTTCCCCTTCCTGGGACAATGAATTCACGGTGTTCTTATTTCAATTTCCAGGAGTGTATAAGGTACAGTGTCATTATCCATGGAAGTGTGTGATAATTGCTGCCCTTACGATTTTGCCATCATAGCAAATATGAATACATAGTTTCTCCGAAAGGCCTTCGACAACCCGAGCAATCTCAAGCACCTAGAACAGATAACGCCTCATCATGAAATGGAATACACAGGCAATGTAGGCAATGCTTTGCGTCATGCCATTGGGCCGCTGGTGCCACGATCGTAGACACTGCTTACGTAAAACTCGCAGAAAATTTAGCTGGAATGGCTTTTGGTCAGCATTTGCAACTTTTCTGAACATCAACTTGCCATAGGTCGTAATTTCCAGAAAGTGCCCCTAAACATTCTAGAATATGATTGCAGGATTGTTGTAGGAGGACTGCCAATTGGGAGAACTAGACACGCTGCCATTGGTTGTTTCAAAATTCAGTTTTGGTGGGATCGCGTACCAACATACTACAACTTTCTGCCCATTTGGGTGTACTACAAACAAACAGTTTTGAGTCCTTTGTGGTGAGATCTTATCATTCCGGACGGAGTGCCTTGTGAGCTGCTGTTGTAGGAAATCAGATCAGATATGGCATGCCAGAGTCTATCACTGCTTGCAACCTCAGTTCACTTCATCTCTCATTTCGTGCAAGTGTCGCAGCAATGTGGAAAGTACAGAACTCGTATATGATGGTAGGTGCGTTTTTACAGTTTAATTAGATTCTCTTTTGAGGAGACCTCTCGGCCATGACTTTGCTCTTTGTGGTTCTTATACTTTATACTCACTAATGCACTGATGCTATCACTGCCATTGACTTAAATCTGGATTTAAATGCAGTCAGAACAATTGTGCACTTTGTTGCAATTTCAGTTTTCTCATTTTCTCCAAGTCAGCTATTTGTTTCAGTGTTTGGTTTAATTATTACTTGAAATTTGTAATCAATATTGATGTATGATTTGGAATCCTCGTCTCATTCCAATAGTCGATACTTCCCATCGTTACTCAGTAGCTTATTAATGTTTATCAGAGCACATAGCTATGGTATACATGACAGGGACATCCATCCTTTCCTTGGGCATGGAACCTTTCCCTATATGTGGACTGTAATGGGACACCTGCACACAGTGGCAAACTGAGAAGAGTATAGCTTATCCCACAGATATCTTGCAATATACTGTTCGCTGTCAAATCACCTTACAGTACTGACTTTAAACAGTGAAAACTGTGTCAGCCTTTTCTAAGTTGGTTACCCACTAACTAATTCACATAAAGATGTTGATTCTTACCCACAGTAAACAAGGAGGAATAGGGACAACCTCTTTGTATCATTGTTTCTTACGTTACTGATAAGGCACGAGACAGCAGACCCATACTGCTGGGTGTTTGTAGTCATATGTCATTGCAGTTAGATTCTGAAACCTTCCTCTTTTATTCCCTACTCTATTGCTGTGTCATTAAAGCTATTCTGTTTTTCTTCTGTTGTTAAGAAGACTTATGTCACTCAGACACCACAAGCTACCTCCCCTTTCCAACCACTGTTGCTAGTGCTTCTCCTTGTGACAGTGTCATTTGATCTATTCTCCAAAGATTTACCATAGGGCATGGGCTACCTCTTACGTGATTAGTTAAACGAGGACGTAGTGCTATTTTTTGGAGGAATAAATCAGTATGTCAGTTATCAATCAATAAAAGTTACCCAACAATGGGAAACTGTGCAACACTTCTAGTTGATACATGCCTATATGGACTGGTCTGCTCAGCCTCAGATGATTCTACCACCTTAACCTTTTTGTTCTTGATTCGTTGTTGGATACATGTATGTATGAGGAAAAAGACCGTGCACTCACTTTGATTTGTATCATGACAGGCATCTCACATTTAACATCTATGAGGCAGTTCATGTTGTATGTTTTTTGTTTGTCCAATATCGCATTCCCTCAATATTTCCAGAAGATGGACACTGATATTTCGTTGTGCTTTTGTCTGACCTTAACATTTCACGATTGTTACTTTCCTATTAATGTGCTTACACCCTCTTCATACTAATATTTTAATTCTGCCAGCTGTTCTTTTCATCTGACTTAATTTGTTTTGGCAAGGAACAATTAGATCCCCGAATAGTTGAGAGACTAGAATTTTTTTAAAAACATGTTGCTAACCCACTACAACCAAGTACATAACACTCTGATGTAAACACCTGTTCTTGTTCCTCACACGGTTAGCTACCCAGTGCAAATGTGCGATACACCCAATTGCCAGAACTGCAATAAGTGAGGACAGCTCATTGCTATTGCTTTCCTAACTTACCCCATATCCCTATTGCATCTTTCTACGCATTGAAATCTAAATCAATTTGTAATATGTTACATACTTTTTAATGATGTCCTCATTACTTAGCCCATCCATTACAAATCTATATTACATTTCTGTAAGTGAGCAATAAACCTGCAAACTTCTGAAAACTTCAGAATTACTAGTCTGCCAATATCCTGTAAATCTTGGCAATTCAGCTAAGGGATCATTTTGGCCGCATGTCAATCAGATCTCAGTATCCTATTACATTTGCTTTCACATGACAGCTATTACTACTTGCAAACAAAAACGACAAGAAAATACCACTGTTCTCTCAAACTTTACTCTGTTCCCTTTATTAAATTACAGACAACATTGGACTTATGACTATCCAATTAATTATTTGAGTGCGGAGGCATACCAATACACCGCCACTAATCATTTTATTAGTCCACTGCAGCACCTCATAGATAACATTTTATCTGTTGCCATATGCTTGTGCAGATGCCATTATTATTCTGTTTAAAATACACTGCATGGTCAAAAGTATCGGGACACCCCTAAAAAAACATTTTTGATATTAGGTGAATTGCGCTGCCATCTACTGCCAGGTAGTCCATATCAGCGACCTCAGTAGTTGGTTATCAGAGAGAGCAGAATGGGACACTTCGCAGAACTCACGGACTTCGAACATGGTCAGGTGATTGAGTGTCACTTGTGTCATCCATCTGTGTGTAAGATTTCCCCACTCCTAAACATCCCTAGGTCCACTGTTTCCGATGTGATAGTGAAGTGGAAACACGAAGGGACACGTACAGCACAAAAGCATACAGGCTGACCTCGTATGTTGACTGATAGAGCGCAGACAGTTGAAGAGGGCCTTAATGTGTAGTATGCAGACATCTATCCAGACCATCACACAGGAATTCCAAACTGCATCAGGATCCACTGCAAGTACTATGACAGTTAGGCGGGAGATGAGAAAATGATTTCATGGTCGAGCAGCTGCTTGTAGGCCACATATCAAGCTGGTAAAGCCAAATGACGCCTCGCTTGGTGTAAGGAGCATAAACATTGGACGACTGAACATAGAAAAACATTGAGTGATGCGACGAATCACAGTACACAATGCGGTGATCCGATGGCAGGGTGAGGGTATGGCGAATGCCCAGTGAACGTCATCTGCCAGCGTGTGTAGTGCCAACAGAAAAATTCGGAGGCAGTGGTGTTATGTTGTGGTCGTGTTTTTCATGGAGGGGGCTTGCACCCCTTGTTTTGCTTGACACTAACACAGCACAGGCATACATTGATGTTTTAAGCACCTTCTTGCTTCCCACTGTTGAAGAGCAATTCCAGGATGGTGATTCCATCTTTCAACACAATCTAGTACCTGTTCATAATGCAGGCCTTTGGGATGTTTTGGAACGCCAACTTCGAACCAGCCCTCAACGTCTGACATCGGTACCTCTCCTTAGTGCAGCACTCCGTGAAGAATGGGCTGCCATTCCACAAGAAACCTTTCAGCACCTGATTGAACATATGCCTGTGAGGGTGGAAGCTGTCATCAAGGCTAAGGGTGGGCCAACACCATACTAAATTCCAGCATTACCAATGGAGGGCACCCTGAACTTATAAGTCATTTTTAGACAGGTGTCCAGATACTTTTGATCACATGGTACATCTTAGCTGATCCATTGTGGATGTGAAGCAGCGACTGGTCAAATATTTACCATGGAAAAATGTAAAAAAGCCATACATTTTGAGAGTTTATTTTACTTAGACAACCAGTTTTGCATTTCAATGTGCCATCTTCAGATCCCAGTAAGTCTCATGTATAGACAGAGGTATCAATACTATCATACTGGAACCATCAGTATCTGGACACTGAATTCATTATTCGAGTGTTTTCTTCGAAGACTTGAAAACAGGTTTAACGTCACATCATCAATGTCATTTAAAAATTAGGCCGAAGTTTGGATTGTGTCAAGGATTGGGAAGCAAATCGACCATGCCCTCTCAAAGGAACCATCCCAGCATTTGCCTGGAGCGATTTAGTTGGAAAATTTTAAAACTTAGTTGTGTTTTAGCCCTTAAACCCTGTGTTTCAGACACTTTCTGACCCTAAATAAAGAATATTTTCCATCAATTAAAACTGTAAATGAAAAAAATCAGGTTAAGTTGGAAAAGCTAAAACTCAGTTTAGTAAACATACAGGTGCTTTAGAAAAATTTCTGTAGTTTACAAACACTCAAAAATCAATGGATGTTTATCTCTCAGATTATTAATTAAATAGAAGTACAACATGTAAACAAAATCCACTTACATCAAGAAATGAGAGCCTGTCTGCAGTCTTTTATACAAAGATATTTACAAGACTTTCTCATCCACTGCCTCTTCTTCCTGGGTCTGCCTCTACCAGTATAATACAGGATCTTCACTGGTTACTGACAATTCTCTATTGAGTGATCATCATGTTGCACTGTTCGGAGCCTGAATTTGGTTCTTTGAAAAATTACTTTGGGAACATGCTCTTCCTGAAGATAAAGGGTTCATTTTACTGATGATAAAAGCAGTCAAGGTTCCTGTATTCATTCTAGCTCAAAACTCAGTACTGTTTTTCCGAATAATACTAAAAACCCCCCTCACAGGCAGCATTACTATGGTGAATAAGCAGCAATGCAAGCGTGAGCTTGCTCAGTGATGGATACTTTTTAGTACCTGATGCATCATACATAGAGGTTTCGTACTAAGCAGGATCAGATCATCTTCCGCCATTCCAAAGTCACCAAACTGGTATCTTGAAACCAATTCTGTGTTTTTTCACTATCACTCAGAACATCAGGAAATAGCTCATCCAGCTTTACAGCCGATGATAAAGGTTTTCTTCTCCTAGATCCATTATCCGTAACTTCTAAGTTTAAGAAATCATTATATAATTGCATTTTTTTCTTTGATATAACTACATGAGTTGTTGAAAAATCTGACATCTTCATAAAATTTGTAACTACATTTTTTCAAGTTCAATATCAAAAATGTAGCTTATAGTGCCTACACCAATGACAATATCTTCATCCCCTTTGTGACATTTTTTTGAAATTTTAATTTCAGCAGACAACCAGAAGTAGCTACTACAGAAAGAAAATCTCAGTCAAATCTGCAAATAAGTTATTTACAATGCTATGAAGTCTGAATTACTGGCTCTTCTTTCTGAAGGAATACATTTGGTATATAACAAAAGGGTATTACACAAGGAAAGAAGATACAGCTTAGTTATTTGATTGTTTGAATAGGGCACACACTAAATTAATGTTGTTTACATTTTTTTAGCTTCATTCCTGAAAAATTTTACAAGAGGTCACCACTGTTCAGTTATTGTTTCTATTGATTAGTGCAGAGAGGGCCATCTTGTTCAAACATACTCTTATTTTATGGGGTTTGGTGCCATGACCAAGTTTAAAAGTAGATTGTCTTTTTGAACTCTTGAGAAAACTAGAAAGTGTCCAATACAACTGCTTTAGCATCAAAATACTGTAGGCTTTTTGCACCTTCTGTGCAGCTACATGAAGCAGGTGGCAGGAACAAGATCAAATTCTTGTGTGTAGTTGAACTTTCTTCAAAAAAGCCGCAACCCCTTTATGTCTCATGGTATTTGCATTATCACGTGCAAATGAAATGCAGTTTGCCACTAGAAGATTAAAAATTCCTTTGCCAGTACTTAAACTAGATTCCAGCAAGGATCGTATTGTGTTCTTTTCCTTTTTAACATCAAAGTAACAACAATTGGATATAGCTTCATGTCTAACATCTGTGCTATCATCAGTTGCAGGAGACAAGGGGGACTCCTTTTAAGTATTTTACTACATCGTACTGTGTTCCAGATAACAAAGAATTTATAACTGCAATTGTTTTAGTTCTTCCCCACTTTTTTTAGCAGTCTGAGAATCAGGAAACATTTTTTGAACAGCAGCAAAGTACGATCTGCACAAGAAATTGGCAGGCTGTGTTCAACAATACGTGAACTAAGAAGCATTTCAGCATTGGCAACAGTCTTCCTCTTTAGGTTTTATTCCAAATGATGACTATGATGCCTTTGAAGTTACTGTACTTTTTCTGAAATTTCTGTTCAGTTTACATTTTTTCGTTTCACTGCCACCCACTGTTCGAACACACTGGTGTTCCACAAGATTGCTGTCTCAATTTGGTACGGTATCTCACCCATTTTCACTCGGCTTGTCTTTCGTACTGCTTAATTTCACATTATTTTCGTCAAGTTTTTCTTTATGGATACTTATCAGTTGCTGAAAAAACAAAAAATCTAATGACTTGCATTTTTAACAAACCACTAAAACTTTCCTTAGCAGCTAAGTCTTCAAATTCTAAATAAATGAATACCACCAAACACAATGTAACGATTACCAAAAATATCAGCGCTCTATACACAATGCACGCAGTACAGTCCTGGCATATTTTCAAGCATGTGCACTACATGGAAATACCATGCAAAACCAAGGTAACTGATGTTTTTGTCGAGTCACTCAAAAATTTCAGAGCACTCAGGGTTCCTATTTATTAAGTAATTGTTTTGTTATTACATAATTTTTGTTCTCTTATATATCATAGAACTATGCTATGGACATATGCACATTATTGCCATATAGTACACATGTGCAGTTTCATAGGTGGTTACAACTTCCACATGTGGATGATGTGTCTACCACTTTTCTTAGTTCCACAACTAAGTGCCTGTTGCACTACCATGTCAAAATCATTGAAAGACACATTTATTACGTACTCTGAAAAGAAATCAATACAACCTTTACAAAATTTTGTTAGCATATTACTGGCAGAAAGCAAACATCTTTCCCACTTTTTAAAACATGAAATCTGATGTCTATTTCCATAATTTTTTTAGTACCTCGCCATAGCTTCGTAATGAAGGTGATAAATCCATAGTAACTGCAGACCATCTGTAATAGTAGGTAGCTATGCATTCTTTTGCTGTCATTAATAGAATTAATGACATGAGGGGCTAATAAAATTAATGCTATGACAGGTACTTAAAGTTTTACTTATTGGCAATTTGTAACCGCACGTAATTCCACATTCTTGTGGGGGTCCAAGCTAAGTGAGCCTAATGACCACTGCATATAATGAAACATCAATAATGAACTTTGTAACAGTCATAGCATCCAAAGACAGTGGTCATCTATGTGCGAGCTGTGTTTGCGTGAATGTATGTTGTCTAATTCAGGAGGAAGCCTTTTGTTGTGCCTGTCTACGAGTTAACATGTCCACTACATGGGGAGTAACAATCTACCCTTTCCACAATACTTCCTTCCTAAATTTTTCAGTGTTGAATTCAAGGGAGGTTAGAATGTACATCCTGTTAACAAGGCCATTACAGATTGAGTGCAAAAGAGTGACAAAGGACATATGGCTGGCCCCTTCAAAGTAACTATCCCATCATTTTCCTGAAGCAATTCAGGGAAATTGTGGGGAAAATGTAAATTTGGATGCCTGGATGGGGACTTCAAAATTCACCCTGCTGAATACTAAGTGACTAGACCAATATTTTGTGTTACCTACTTCCAGGTGGTTTTAGAATATTTTAAAAATATTATGCATGCAGCAGAAGTTAACATACTATCCACCAGTATTTCTTTTTGTGAGAACTTTTCACATCTGACTGCCTTTATACCTACTGTGTGTCAGTAAAACACGTCACCAATGCAGGGACTGAAGCTGTCCAAGATCATAACCACATTATGTGCTGTCAAAAATGTAAAAATATGTATAATACATCAATTTTTTCCTTCATAAACAGAAAATTGATCTCCCACCACTCTCAAAATCAGTGAGATTGCATTTGTTATTCTTGCCAACTCCAATTACCTCCACCTCCATTCCCTAGCAAACCACTAAAGCTGTCATCCAGAAAAAAAACTTTCTACATAAACAATTCTTATCTCCAGGAACTTACATAGAATGACAAAATTTCACATGGTCTAACAAGAAAATTTCATTGCTGTGCACTAGGAATGGTATCTTATTCACATTTTATGGTTTCTGGCTATCGTACAATGCACTTCAATGTGCCCACTATCTTAACACCTCTTCCATGAAAATTATATCAAAAATGAACTGCTTCCAGACAGAAATTCAATTTGATTTTTAATTTGTAGAAGCTGTGTTGGCCAGGAAGATCTTTGACAATAATGAAAAGTCCACTAATTTTTATAAAAACTTTATTACATTATATTAAATTTTGCATTTGTAGAGAAATATTGCCACATATAAAAGTCTTGTACAGAGATAATATGAGGATCTACAACCAGCTATCACTGCACGAGTAACGATGTAATCACCAGTTGCCATAAATAACCACGTGGCCCTCAAGCCACAGTAATGCAATGTATAAATCTGGGATATGATATCAAAGCTTAGCTTAGCTGTCACAAGTAGCCATCTTCTCTCAATATGAAATACTTATTAACAATATCAGTCCACAAACTAACCTGCACTGAATAAATTAGAGTGCAGCATCAGCTATTCAAACATATTCTCATCAATAAATGACAAACATATGCAGTATCAACAGATGCTACAATTGAAAACAAAGATAGACTCTTCGTTACCATGCAGCAGGATGCTCTATTAAACATCACAGAATGCTTTACATTACACTTTAACAAACCAAGACAGTAATGTAAAAGTAGCCATAATTTAGAATCAGTACAGCTATGACTTAAAATATCTTGCATTTTACTTAAAATAATTTAAAGTCTAGTACACAGACACCCGAAAATTCTAAATAAAACAACAAATTTAAGTACAACTCTATTAGCACAAAAGAGAAATGCCATCAATAAAAAGCATCATAAATATAAATTAAAATTGTGGCATTACAAAAAACACAGAATTATCACATTGTGCATATTAAGAATGCAGTGTCAGTGATGACACCAAGTAAACAAGGTACCCACCAGACAATATGTTTGCCGAAGCATACCTGGAAAAAGTTTTGTTCAGCCTTTTATATCAAATATTTGCTCTCCCTTTCAGGCATCTTGCACACAAATTTACAGTCTTTAAAACAAACTCACATGTGCAGTTTGTAAGAAAAGCCAACCAACATTCAAATATTTAATAGCAACGACAGCAAACTTTCTGAGCGATTAGGCTCAAAATTTCCCAATAACTGACCAATTGCTATTGTTACTATATCTTCACAGAGACTAACAGAACTGCACACACAGAGAAAAATCAGCACGTCAACAAAAATTTAGAAACACTTCGGCCAAATAAGCAAACAACTTCAGAAGCTATTGGATATTGATACATAATATGCTACATCTGGAAAAATAGTTTTAAGTTTTTTAGTTCACCACACGAATAGTATCCGTATCTTTTGGAACATTGAGATATACGTGTAAAGTTTCTCAGAACTATACGAAGATACTTTTTTTTACGGTTTAACAACACAATTACATACATGTTAAAAGCTTTACAACAAAGGCCCAAAACTGCAGCACCTTCATTCCAAAACCCACTACTTTCACAAAAGTGGGTCTTTTTTCTTCTCTTCTCCCGTTCCTGTACTGATGAGTGGAGATCCATTGGCTGTAGGTGGTGTCTTTCCTCCTTTTGCAGTTTGCGGCGATTTCTTTACTCCTACTTTTGCAGGTGATGTCTTTGATGGAGCTGTGCCTATACGACGTGACGAAATGTGTTTGTTTGCTGTCTCTTTGTGCTGCTTTTCTGTAGCTGTCTGATGATTAGTGGTAGATCTTTGAGACTGAGTAGTACTTGACGTAACCCTTGGCTTTTGAGCAATACCATTTGTCATACCAGGACGCGTAGTCAATGAAGTCCTTGCTTGAACACCAGTTTTAGGTACACTTGCTGCAGTAGTGGTTCCAGCAGATTTCGAGACAGTTGTGGTTCGTGATGGTGCAGTATGTGTCCTTGGTGCAATTTTTGATGTGGCAACAGAAGTCTTCTTTACTTCTGCACTTTTTACATCACCATTGGTTAACGGATTCTTTGTTGCCGTTGTGGTAGTTGCACTTGGGACCCGTGGCTTTGGTGCACTTGCTGCTCTTACTGTTTGTGATGGTTTGGTTGTCGATGACAAAGCAGCCTTCAAACTAGGTTTAGGTGCAATGGAAGATGTAGGGACTTTTCCTGTTGTTGTCGAAGATTGTTTTTGGGTAGCAAGAGAAGTTGGCTTACTTGGTACATTTGAAGTTGGTCTTGACAAGGACTTTGCACTTGTGGTTGTAGTGGTAGTAGTTTTTGCTGTAGTCTTTGCTGCAGAAGGAGCAACTTGAGTTCTCTTTGGAGTAGACGTGCGAGGTGTCGATGGTACTGATGCCTTTGTTGGTGAAGTCGGTGATGTCTTTGTTGGAGCTTTTGCAGTCCCTGGAGACTGTTTAACAGGAGCTTTAGTACTGGGTTTCATCTTGTCTGAATCTTTGGCTACAGGTGTCTTTTTCACATCTTTAGAGAGTGGTGTCTGCTTTTTCAGAGCTGGTTCTTTCCTTGAGGTTATAGCAGTAGTTGTAGCTGCTGCACCTGCCACAGCTGCTGAAGCAACAGCTACAGCAGACACTGTTGATTCTGACTTCATCTCCAATGCATCCTTAGTAAGTTCAGTCTGCGATGCTGGGGTTGGTGTTGGAGGTGGTGTCTTTGTAATCATTAGTACTTCGTCCTCCCCATCTCCTGTTTTGTGGGCCTCTTTATCAGGCTCACCCTTCTCAGCAGCTGTACCTGAAATATTTTTATCATCAGAGAAGTCTGCATCAGACAGTTTCAAAGTTTCATCACTAACAGCTTTTTCATCAAGGGCTTCAGGCTTTTCTGTCGTCTGTTCAACAATAGAAATATCTTTCTTTTCAATCGTCTTTTCAGCGGTTTCCTCAGTCTTCTCTGCAATTCCAGTTTCAATACCAACATAGTTGAGTTGAGACTGTAGTTCCTCCAAAACTACATCTTTGTCAGCATTACTTGTCAGATCATTTAGTTCTTCCAATTCAGTTTTATTACTTACTTCATTTAACATTGTTTCAATCATATCTCTTTGTTCTCCTGAAAGTGATTCCAGCTTCAACGCTGTGGAAAAATCTGTTCCATGAATGTTGTCTTTCTCCAAAGCTTCTCGTTTTTCTTCTTGGCTCTCAAATGAAGGAGAAATTAATTCAACATCATCTTTCATACTACTTTGTTCAACAGGCATGGGATACACACACACCCGCAGTGCTTCTGGTACACCATGAAGATCAGGCACACAGATATCACCAATTGTTTGTTCTGCAGATGGTGAAGGCTCTTGGTTCTGAACTGCTTCAGCTGGAGGAGAAGCTGTCTCAAATGATAACCTATTTTCCAGTGTTATACTCTGTACAGTATGTATTTCATTGTTTAATTCTGGTGACTCAACTGCATTTAGTTTCATTGTGTCTTTTTGGAATGAAGCTGTCTCGATATCACGAATATCAGTTAAACCTGTAATTGTGTCCAAATTCTCCACTTTTGTATCTCCTGCCTCATTGACATCTTCCATCAGATCATGGTCTTCTCCATGCAGCTCATCCACAACCTTGGCGGGCTCTGCAGCGTCCTTCCGAAGCTCCTCCAGGGGCTCTGCAGCGTCCTTCCGAAGCTCCTCCAGGGGCTCTGCAGCGTCCTTCCGAAGCTCCTCCAGGGGCTCTGCAGCGTCCTTCCGAAGCTCCTCCAGGGGCTCTGCAGCGTCCTTCCGAAGCTCCTCCAGGGGCTCTGCAGCGTCCTTCCGAAGCTCCTCCAGGGGCTCTGCAGCGTCCTTCCGAAGCTCCTCCAGGGGCTCTGCAGCGTCCTTCCGAAGCTCCTCCAGGGGCTCTGCAGCGTCCTTCCGAAGCTCCTCCAGGGGCTCTGCAGCGTCCTTCCGAAGCTCCTCCAGGGGCTCTGCAGCGTCCTTCCGAAGCTCCTCCAGGGGCTCTGCAGCGTCCTTCCGAAGCTCCTCCAGGGGCTCTGCAGCGTCCTTCCGAAGCTCCTCCAGGGGCTCTGCAGCGTCCTTCCGAAGCTCCTCCAGGGGCTCTGCAGCGTCCTTCCGAAGCTCCTCCAGGGGCTCTGCAGCGTCCTTCCGAAGCTCCTCCAGGGGCTCTGCAGCGTCCTTCCGAAGCTCCTCCAGGGGCTCTGCAGCGTCCTTCCGAAGCTCCTCCAGGGGCTCTGCAGCGTCCTTCCGAAGCTCCTCCAGGGGATCCAGATTGGGGTTTTGTAGAACTTCACCTTCAGTGCTAAATGGTTCATTTAGCTCCATTGTTCTGTTCTCAAATTCTTTCATGAGATCTGAACGTGTTTCATGCACTTCATCCAAGAATTCTGTATCTACCATGTGATCACTTTGCTTCTCATGAATTTCTTCCTCCAACTTAACTGAATTCTCCATAAAATTAGGTTTCTCTGCAATTTCCGTTGATGGCTGATTGAAATTCAAACTTTCATCTGAGTAATGCAAAAACAGATCTTTTTCAGATTTTTCATTCTGACTGCTTTTGCTTAAGTACTCTTCCAATTGCTCACAGGAACTACTCTCTGCTAGTTTACTATCAGCTTCAGCCAACAAAGCTCTATCATGCTCGGAGGAAAGTGTATCTTTATCCAACTCTGTCAGCTCTGTTTTCACTGTATCTAGTAGTTCGATCGGCGATTCTGAAGAAATTATTTGAGAAATAGGAGCACCAGATGCAAGATCTGATGAAACTTCAGTAGGCTTCTGCTCCACAATATCCACATTTTCATTTGCTTCACCTGCTTTAGGGACATCTGTATTATCCTCCATGTTTTTATAGTCAAAAACAGGAGCACAAGGGTTAAGAGGTGAACTTAACTCATATTCCTCCAGTGTAAAATCAGGTCCATGTTCAAAGGATTCATTAAGCAGATCAGTTCGCTCATTCTCTGTGATTTGCTCACTCTCTTCCATTGGCATTTCTGCTATTGGTTGCTCGTGGCTGAAAGGATTGATTAAGTCATCAGTTAGTTTCACCCTTTCTGGACATTCTTCCATTGTTGGAGCAATATCTTTCTGAAGTTCAAATGATATTGCACCAGTTTCCTTGGCTGGTGAGAAGTCCGTAGGCAATGAATCATCCAGCCCCTTCTTGAATTCTGTAAATTCCCTAGAAGCTTCAAATCCAAGAAAATCTTCAGACTGCTTAACACTTGATGTTTCTGAAGCCACAAAATCAGTTTCCACAAAAGACCCTTCCACATTAGAAGCACTTGTACCCAAATTTTTCTGCAAGATGTCAGAGGTAGATGTCGTGAAGCTAGCAGCCGATTCGTCACCATATACTGCTTTTGTTGATGACACTTCAGAAACCTCAAATGGATTGTTACTAGTAAAGGCAGCCAGATTTTGTTCAGTTAATTTAAATTCTGACTCTCCATATTTCTTTTTTATAATATCATCCATAACACTGCCACCATTAAGAATATCTGACTGAATGTCTGGTAAGTACGCACTGTTTGATAGAGCATCCTCTTCTGATACCTCTCCTGGGCGCAGACGTATCTCTTGCTGGAACTGCGCCATACTAGGAACTTCTACATTATCAAACGGCAATATTTTTCCTGATGGTGAGTGAGAAATAATCGTATCCTCAAATGAAGGCTTTGAATGCGTCGGTGATGGTACAAATTCTTTTGCATCGGGATTAAGTCTAGATTCCATGTCAAATATATCTTCAGGTTTTTCTTCGAGATTCAACTGCGTGGATTCTGGGCAAACCTGCAAGAAACAAAACAAATGTTTAAAATGCTATAATTCACAGAGTAGTTGAATATCTTTGATATAAATATGATAATTGTATGTTCTGGGTGGAAGGAGCAAAGCGAGCTTTTCTTTCAGAACCTCCCAACACACACACACACACACACACACACACACACACACACACACACACACAAAAAAAATCATGACACCTTCCAAAACCAGGCATCTATGTAGTTAATAAACTCTTTCTAATCACACAAGTCAAGGGTAACAGTGCATACGAACAGGGGTGGCCAATAGATTAAAAACCCTTCTTTGCCTTCATCCTTAAATGTGTCAAACATATCTGAAACAGAAGTATCTGCACATAATTCAACATTTCTCATTCTACATATCACTTTGATCGAAGCATCCTATTCCGAATATTTTCGGCACAACTCTTGAATTTAAGTTTCTTGCACAGGAGTATTTTTGCGACAAAAGTAATACATTTTCTACATAACCCTATCTGTTGACATGCTTCAAAAGTAAACATGTTCTAAATGCAACAATGCTGCTGATACTAGTTAAGAACTATTAAGACTCTTGCCTAATGAAGTGTACATCATCCACTCACTGATTAATGATGCAAGTGCCAAAATGGAAGTTCCTTTCATAATTTAAATCTTTCTGTTGAAAAACATGATGCACAAGTCAAGCAAATTGCAGCATCAATCTCCTTGGTGCATCACATCCTACTCAACTGAGAGGAGCTTTGAGGGCTATGTATCCATGACAGTGATTGGTGAAACCTATCCTCATAAAATCGCTTTAATAAGGCAGTTTTGCTTCTGAGGCAATAATAGAGCAGTACTGACAAGAAAGGTTAGAACAGTATTTAAAGCACCTGACATGGATGACCATTACAGCCATACATTTTTGACTTATTCAAGGCTTACAAATATATATTTTTGGTTTAGCCAAAGCTTATGACAGTTTTTACCATAAAATGCTTCTAAACAAACAAAGTACACGAAGTATGAAGAGTTTAACCAACAATTTGTTCCAGCCACATCTAGAAAATAGGTTGCAGAAGTTGGAGAGACAACACTTCAGATGATGCTAAATTCTTGGTAAAACTGTCAAGACTCTGAAATATTAACATAGGTGTTTCTCGCTAGAATATACCGGGAACAGTTTTGTTCCCAATATACAGGGTGATTCATGAAGATATGCAAATACATTAATATGTTACTCTACAAGTAAAACTAAAGAAACAAGTTCATATAAACTTAGGTCTGCAAATATTTAGTTACAAAGTTACGGCTAATAAGATTTTGCCTGAAATTTAGCAACTTTGCTCATATGAAGTGATCATAAAACTGTATGAGGTTAAAGCAAAGCACAATTTCCATTTATTTTGCTCTTATGGATCTGGTGAATCTAATATGTCCCAGATGTGTATCAGCAGGTGGTTTCCAGGACATCCAGAGAAGCAAGGATTATTACACAATTACATTTGTTTACTTTCCATCAAGAATGTAGAAAAGTTTACGTCATTGTTGGCAACCACTGGGGAGTTGTTTCATTCTTGGCAACCACTGGGGAGTTGTTTCAGTCGTTTCCTGACCTTGAAACAAGTGTAGTTACCTGTATTGTTCGGTGAAACAACTTAACAACAACAGTGCATTTAAGTGAAACCACAGATTATCTGACAGTCCTACAGTTTCAGTTAACTGTTATTACCATCACTTTTCCAAAATTAAATTCTCTACAACTTCTGTCGAAAACTTAGTGCAATTGTCTGTAACTTAAAACAAATTGGGCCAAGCAGTTCATAAATTAAAAATTTTACAAAATTACTACTTTGCTTCTCTGGCTGTTCTGGAAAACTACTGCAGACATCTGAGACATGCTTTGTTAGATTCACTAGATCAATAACAACAAAATAATTGGAATTTGTGGTTTACTTCAATGTGATCTGTAGTGGATGCAGTTTAACTCTGTAGAAAAATTTCCACTACCAGTCACAATAAACAGATTATTTATTCATCACATGACCGGTTTCGGGCTTGTGCCCATCCTCAGGTGTTTATGCATTCATGTACAAGTTTATATTGCTGGAGATCAATAAAGATGAAGCATCATAATTACACTTAGCTGCACTTTGTTGTTTTTTTCATGTCCATATTTCAATTTCATAAAATTTAGCTGCATATTTTACTATTGCACTGTGCACTTGTGAATTTACTGTGTTTACAAACAAACATGTAGGCTATGATCAAATAACATAGCCATTGGGAGTGCAAGGATGTTGCACATACAGAAACTTTAGAAGCTATTCTAAATTGCTAAGTTTTTTGGTCCACATTATGAATTTTTTTATCCACATTTTTGTCCAAGAACTTTATATATATGAAATCACATCATTTTACTTCCTAGATCTACGTTCCGACAAAAATGTGGATAAAAAGTTTCATAATGTGTATCAAAAACTTAGCAATTTAGAATAGCTTTTTAAGTTCCTATATGTGTAACATCCTTGCACTTCCTATGTCTAAGTTCTTTGACTATAAGCTACATGCTCCTGTATGAGCAACATCTTTACACCTACATCTACATTCTTTGACCAAAGCCTACATGTTTGTATGTAAAAGTGTATTTAACAAGTGCACATCACAACAGTGAAATATACAGCTAAATTTTATAAAACTGAAATATGGATGTGAGAAAGATGACAAATGTGCACCTAAGTGGAAAAACTATCACCACAGAGTAATTTTAACAATGGATCTTTATTGATCTCCAGCAATATTAACATGTACATGAATGTATAAACACCTGAGAAAGGGCCCAAGCCCGAAACCAGTTGTGTGATGAATAAATAATCTTTTACTGTGACTGGAAGCAGAAATTTTTCTACACCCTTTACTTCAACCTCTTACAGTTTTGCAACAGTTTCATATTACTGAAGTTGCTAAATTTCAGGCAAAATCTTATTAGCCGTAGCTCCGTAACTAAACATTTGTGGCCTAGGTTTATATGAACTTTTTTCTTTAGTTTTACTTGTAGAGTAACATATTAAAATATTTGCATACCTTCGCGAATCACCCTGTGCACAAGGTGTCTCGGGAGGAATGGTCAATATTCAGAAATATGATAAATGTTCATTCGAAGCATAAATGTCTAGTACATGTGTATTCTAAATGTTTAAGACCTATAAGCACTTTTTCACCTTTGCTACTATGGATCATTTCTCCAACTGAAGTCCTCGTAATTTTTAAGATATGCATTTTAGAGCCCATGTTTACTACAATTTGCTTTGAATGACCATTCTTGTCGTATCCTTGAATACTAACCATTCTTCCTCTGTTACCCTGTATCCATCAATATGTTGCAGATAATTTAAGACATTGAGAAAATTTTCTTTATTAATGAGAGTAACATTAAAGTCACTGATGAATTAATAAAACTGCTGACAGATGGCAAATGGATCCTTTAAGGATGTGCATAACTGAACAATGTGTAATAAGTTAGCATTTAGTACAAAGAAAAATAATTTCTATTTAGACAGAAAATGATCGTTATGAAGGATACATGATAAATCTATAGACGGTAGCAAACAAATTTTTTTGGATGAACACTGACAGTCAATTGGCATGGAATGAACTTTAAGATATTGGCAGAGAAAATATCATTAGCATGTTATACTCTTTAATGGTGACCATCCGTGCATAACAGCCACTGCCTTGGGGTGATAAACAATTCCTATTTATACTTTATTCATAACTATGGGATTCTTTTCTGGCAATCTAGTGCACAAAATGGAAATTTTCGAACTACACCAAAGGGTCATAGGAATATTAAGTGAAACATTTGAGCATTCAGAACAAATGCCATTCCAGACACTCAAATACCGAGAAAGACAAAAATGACTTGTAAGCAGTATTTTCTAAAGGGAACTACAGTTGTTTAATAGTATGCCCAAGGATATAAAAGATGCAATTTTTACTTACAGAATTGTCAAGCAATTCACCTTTTAATGCACACTACATAACATAAATTAGGGAACTTCGGACAGAGTAGCTAAAAAGTGCCTTCTGAAAAACATGTACATTAAAATATAGAATTATAATGGAATGATTTTTATATGAAAATCTTACATCCAAGATAGGTAATGCATAATATAAATGTCCCATTTTTTTCCTAGTTCAGAATCCCGATCATCATATGGGAAAGGACTCTTCTCGTCGGTGGAGATGAAGGCATGAAGATGTGGTAGAGGTGTCTAAGCACAGTGATTGTCCTAATGTCAACTGCATGTGTGCGTAGTATGTGCGCGCAGTGAGTACTATTTTTATGTGACTAAGGTAACTTTATCCATATGATGTTGTTGTTGTTGTTTTCAGTCCTGAGACTGGTTTGATGCAGCTCTCCATGTTACTCTATCCTGTGCAAGCTTCATCTCCCAGTACCTACTGCAACCTACATCCTTCTGAATCTGCTTAGTGTATTCATCTCTTGGTCTCCCTCTACGATTCCTACCCTCAACGCTGCCCTCAAATACTAAATTGGTGATCCCTTGATGCCTCAGAATATGTCCTACCAACCGATCCCTTCTTCTAGTCAAGTTGTGCCACAGACTTCTCTTCTTCCCAATCCTATTCAACACCTCATTAGTTATGTTGTCTACCCATCTAATCTTCAGCATTCTTCTATAGCACCACATTTCGAAAACTTCTATTCTCTTCTTGTCTAAACTATTTATCGTCCATGTTTCCCTTCCATACATGGCTACACTCCATACAAATACTTTCAGAAACGACTTCCTAACACTTAAAATCAATACTCGATGTTAACAAATTTCTCTTCTTCAGAAACGCTTTCCTTGCCATTGCCACTCTACATTTTATATCCTCTCTACTTCGACCAACATCAACTATTTTGCTCCCAAATAGCAAAATTCCTTTACTACTTTAAGTGTCTCATTTCCTAATCTAATTCCCTCAGCATCACCCGACTTAATTCGACTACATTCCATTATCCTTGTTTTGCTTTTGTTGATGTTCATCTTATACCCTCCTTTCAAGACACTGTCCATTCCGTTCAACTGCTCTTCCAAGTCCTTTGCTGTCTCTGACAGAATTACAATGTCATCGGCGAACCTCAAAATTTTTATTTCTTCTGCATGGATTGTAATACCTACTCCGAATTTTTCTTTTGTTTCCTTCACTGCTTGCTCAATATACAGATTGAATAACATCAGGGAGAACCCTGTCTTACTCCCTTCCCAACCACTGCTTCTCTTTCGTGACCCTCGACTCTTATAACTGCCATTTGGTTTCTATACAAATTGTAAATACTTTGCAGCTGTGGCTTATTAAACCGATTGTCCGGTAATTTTCACATCTGTCAACACCTGCTTTCTTTGGGATTGGAATTATTATATTCTTGAAATCTGAGGGGATTTCGCCTGTTTCATACATCTTGCTCACCAGATGGTAGAGTTTTGTCAGGACTGGCTCTCCCAAGGCTGTCAGTAGTTCCAATGGAATGTTGTCTACTCCGGGGGCCTTGTTTCGACTCAGGTCTTTCAGTGCTCTGTCAAACTCTTCACGCAGTATCGTATCTCCCATTTCATCTTCATCTACGTCCTCTTCCATTTCCATAATATTGTCCTCAAGTGCATCGCCCTTGTATAGACCCTCTATATACTCCTTCCACCTTTCTGCTTTCCCTTCTTTGCTTAGAACTGGGTTTCCATCTGAGCTCTTTATGTTCATACAAGTGGTTCTCTTATCTCCAAAGGTCTCTTTAATTTTCCTGTAGGCAGTATCTATCTTACCCCTAGTGAGATAAGCCTCTACATCCTTGCATTTGTCCTCTAGCCATCCCTGCTTAGCCATTTTGCACTTCCTGTCGATCTCATTTTTGAGACGTTTGTATTCCTTTTTGCCTGCTTCATTTACTGCATTTTTATAAGTAAGAGGAGTATTCTTCGAATATTGTATGGGACCTCAATAATTTCAATATTTGAGTACAAATATGCCAAGTCTAATTATAATACTGTTATATTTTCATTCTCCAGTAATATTCTTGGAAGTAAATCTGTCCATTATGTTTGATGATTTTACTGCTCAGTTGTGAGTTACGTAAAAGTAAAACCAATTTTGAAATGATTTTCAAAAATAGTTAAATAACTCAGAAGTCAAAAATCAAAGTGTATATTTAAATCTTTTTGAATGATAAGATTTCAAGTAAAATCATTTAATAATTTTTGCATATTGGACCACACAATTACATTCAAGTGTGTTCTTAAGGACATCGAACAAATGAGAAAAATATAAATAAATAAATAAATAAATATACTCCTCCGTAAGAGCCACTTCATTTGGTACCCAACTTGGGGCCAAGAACAGGCACTTCAACAACAAATAGTTGATCCTTGGCAATCCAGATACTACAGAGCTTTGCCCACACCTGGGTTGAAAAGGCATACATTCCCAAGGAGAAGACTCCTTACAGTGCACTTGAAATTACTTTCTAGTTGACATCTGTCACTTGGCACTACAGTGTTGTCACATCAGCTGCCACTCGGTAAGGGGGGGGGGGGGGTTGTTGGAATAAGGTGGTTCACTCAATATAAGTGGCCTGCCTGGAGGAATGTAAATGTTGCAAGGTGGGTGATCACTGAGGCCGTTTTCACTATCACTGCTTTTACTTCTAACATGGTACCAAGGGGAATCCACTCACTGATTACATCTGTACAAACCAATGTACAGATACCTCCAGATGCCCTCTCAGGGCTTGCACAGTTCCAGCAGTGTGCATAACAACCAAGGAGCGGTGGGAACTGATCAGTGAAGCGCCTTTTTAAGAACAACATAAATTGCTGGACAGGAGGAAATAAGATGTAGGTCCAGCAGGTGAGAAATATTCATTTCAGTTCCACCGAATCATCACATAGTACAGGCATCCAGGAGAACTGGTCACACCCCACGATCACTGCCTGCACCCCAACGTCAATGAACAATGGTTCAGAATCTAACAATGTTGGGAATCTGGAGGACAGGGGAGGGGGGGGGGAGGGGGCGAGAGGAGGCCGCCGCCGCCACTGGTGGCTAGGATTCTTGCAAGGACCTATCTGCAAGCATGGGGACAGATGAAAAGCAGACAACCCTGGGACCCACATGTTGCCATCCTTCAGCAGGTATCTGGCCTCAGGAGTGATGGCTATGACTTTCACATGATCAACAGAATGGAGGCATCCATTTTTTATGCACCTCAGTATATGACAGGTGCTCAATACATTTATATTCTTGTATTTCCTATTATTTATTGAAAATTGGGCAAATCACTGTATATGGAAGGAGGAGGACCCATGAATCTGAAACACAATGTTGATTGTTCACTAGGACCACCTTCGTGCAGTGATCATCTGCAGTTACCACACTTAGTCCACCCTGCACTGTACACCATTACTTTTTCTGGGAGGACATTCCTGTCAAAAGCTAAGCTGGCACCCTTAGTTATTCTATTATCCTTTGGACCTTTCTGAATGTATCTGACAAAATGTACACCTTGTCACTCGAGATTAGCCCACAGTTATTCTACTTGTAGCACAAGGTCTCAGTGTAAGACAATTCCTTGGTCCACATTCATTCAAACCCATATCTGTGGTAGTAACGCTGCTACATCACCCAGATGTTTGCATGCTTTAAGAACTGCAGATTTCCCAACAGAGGTGGCATTTATCAACAACTATCCATTTTGTTGTTTTTCCCAATGAATCAACTTCAATTTTACCTTCAACATGTTCCACAAAAAATAACAGCTTGTTGCAATTAAAGTATCCCATCAGTTCAGGTACATACTAAATATTGGATAAATTGTTTCACTCTTAAGACGTCTGGCTTACGTCTCTTCCCATGGGGGTAACCATGGTAGGGAAAGCAGTAAGGTTGTAACTGCCAACATTGTAGTTTCAATTCCGGCCTAAAGAGAGCTGGATTATAACGACCATTGTTCCAATGTAATTTAATACATTTCTTGTCCACCTTGATGGCACCTACTCTGAGCAAGGGTTCTCCCCACAGATGCCACTCGGCCACAGACCCCTCAGAAAGACTGCCATCTATTCCTTGACGTGTGGGGAGCTAGCATCTTAGGGCATCAGCAGTGTTATCCCTGCATTGTCGGGGCTAAATCGAATTGGTATGTAACTCCAACACATCCGGTAATGGCATTGGCTTTGAAGCCCATTGAAGAGCCTATGCATGTACTGTGCACAGATCTTAAATAATCTATCCAGTAGATGCTGTTTAAGCTGCTCTTCCCTAGTTGGCCCACACTACTGAAGAACAGTTTTCCAAGGTCAAACCTTAAAGAAGATCACAAATTACAGCCAAAAGAATGAAAGAATATTCCAAAGATGCCAGAACCTAGACAACACCCAGGTTGACATCGAAGGCTGGCACTATAAGTAAGAGCAGGAAGAATGGTCCAATAAGAGACTGCAGCACAGGAAAGGAAGTAGGTGTTGCAATAGCTTGGGGGCACCATGCTCAGCTGAAGAGTCTTGAGCCCCTTGAAAGGGTCGGAACTTTACTTGCACCTTGCATACCAAGAGAGAATTTTTCTCCCAAGGAAATTTGTAATTCTGAGGGATGATTCGTACTACTGGTGCAATGTTTAGACTTGAGCGATTCAGTGCTCTGCCAAATCATTCTTACAATATAATTTCTCCTACCTACTCTACAACCACTTGCTCCCACTTTCCAAATATTGTCTTCTAGTTTCAGTTCTTTCTACAGACAATCTAAATTTCCTCCATCTTTTATCCTTATATTTTTTGTCAGAGCTTTATGTCCTGCTTCTCATTCCTTGAAAGGTGTAATTTTCTTTTGCACACCGTCTGCGTTTCCCATTCGACAGCTCCGCGTCTACGCCTTTATATTTCCCCATCTAGCCACTCTTTATTTGACATTTTGCACTTTGTGCAAATTAACATTTACACTTCTGTGCGCTCTTTTTTGCCAGCTTCATTTGATACTACCCATTTGTTTTCTATTGCATTCACTTCCTTTGATTCAGTCAGCAACAACCAGTGGTAATCCTATATCTTTTCTATGTATACAATCTTCTTTTATGATTTAATTGGTCTCTGCACAAAATTCTATTAGACAGCTTCCATGTAATTCCTTTCCCCATTGATATTCTGTTTTTCCTTCTCTTCCATTTCCTAATATTAGATTCCAGTCTCCACCCCCCCCCCCCAAATCACCACAAATTTTTGACCCTTTTAACATACTATAATATGTCTTCCATTTCACCACACATTTTTCCTTCTCTCCATAATCTGTGGAGCTAGTACTACTATACAACTGTCATGGGTGCGTGTTCTATATATATATATCTTTGCTGTAATAATGTGTTTACATTGTTGTTTGCAGTACCTCACTTCTATTCCTATGTTCTTATTCAGTATTAGATCTACTCCTGCATCACTTTTATCTGATTTTGTGTTTGGTGCCATTATGAGTTTACCTGACCTTTCAGCCATTCAGAATACCAAATCAGCAAAGCTATGGTTAAAAATATTAGAAGATCAATAAATAATCCAGACCTGCCCAGTAATTAATTACTGGAAAGGTTGCTACCCTCTTTGGGAACTACATACTCCCGCTGTCAGGAAATTTGCAGGATAGTTTTTTAATTCTAAGTTTGCAATACTAAAAAGAATTTTTTTTATATTATCAGGTATGTGTGCATCCTTGAAATTACCTTGGCCACATTTCCGCACAAACTCACAAGGTGGCTAGGTTGTGCTTAGCAACACACTGCTTAGGTTCTTGGTGCATTAGTTAAGCTGAGACAATCAATGCTGATTGTGAGCGAAGAGTGAACATTAAGGTCTGTGTGAAGCTTAGGAACACCCCTATGAAACATAGACAATGATTAAGCAAGCATATCCATGGGAGGCACTTTCAAGGAGTCACATTCAAGACAATCTCAGACAGGGTTGCCCTTCTAAAGCACATACTAATGCATACTTTGAGAGTGTAAGGCAATTATTGCAAGAAGACTGTCATGTCACTGTGCTTGCGACACCAAAAGAATTTAATTTGAATTGTGATATGTGGCATAAGATCTTACATAAAGATTTAGGGAAATGGAAACTTAATCCAAAACTACTCCCCCAACACACTAATAGATAAACAGAAAGAGAAAAGATGAAGAATTTCTGCTGAACTACTGGGTACAGCCAAACATGATCCCACATTTCTCTCGGAGATTACAGTTGGGGAAGAAAGTTGATGCTACCACTATGAAAAGCACATAAACCTTCAAAGTTCTCAATGGCAGAATCCTGGATAACCAGCCTCCAAAAAAAAGTAAAAAAGATGACCTTCAAGAACGAAGATAGTATGTAGCCCTTTTTTTTATAGTAAACTGTTAGCTCACTATGAGTAAGTTCCTCCAGATCAAACAGTGAACCAAACTCTTTTCATCGAAGTCTTAAAACATTTGCAACAAGCAATTTGTTGTCTCCACACTGATTTGTGGCATTCTCAAGACTGGTTCTTACTGCATGGCAATGCAAGAACCCAAACTGCTTTGTGTGTTACCAAGCACCCAACCAATTTGTTATTGCAATTCCCACATCCACTATAGTTGCCTGACCCCTCTCCTTACGATTTCTTCTCATTTCCACAAGCGAAAAGGTAATGAAGAAAACATCCAACAAGCTGTGACAAATGAGCTCACAAGTATCACATTTGAAAATTTCTCTGTTTGCTTCCAAGACCTCCAGAAACACTGGCAAGGGTACTACTACTACTACTACTACTACTACTACTACTACTACTACTACTACCACCACCACCACCACCACCACCACCACCACCACCACCACCACCACCAGAGCTAAGGTAAATATATTTAAGTGACCTCTAAATATGCCCGAGATATTGCTGCACCAATAGTACAGCTTAGCTCTTGTGTGCACCCTGATGGAATACCTATATTGATATGAAATACCTACATTAATTTGCAGCTGAGTTACCCTATCTTAACCATCTACGAGAAGTCCCTTTAACATAATCATGCTCAATAGTTCGAAGAAAACCCATGTCCCACCTGTCCACAATAAGGGTACCAGAAGTAACGAGACTACCATCAAACATACATTTGTTGTAGAATCTTAGAACATATTCTGAGCTCAAATGTAATGAGGCATTCTATAGAATAACAACCTCCTCAGTATCAACCAGCCTGGATTCCGGAAAAAAAAAAAACACACACTTAAAACTCTCACAGACATCCTGAAACCCTTTCGAGGCCGCATGGAGGACTGCCACACATTCGTAGTCACCTTAGTGGCACGCAGTTTGTTGTGCGTGCTGAGACAAAGCTGAAAAACCTCGCGACGTAAAAACGAATGCAGGTCAGTTATTGGAATGCCAATCTCCACAAGCGGTTTCCATGTATCCTGTGTGGGCAGCCTGTAAGCAAGTTCGTTGCCTGGGATTCAGACGTGTCCTGGGGTCCACACAAACATCACTGAATGACCGGACCTTCCCAGGACAGATGGACTCCTGGATGATCGCTACCAAAGGATGACAAGGTAGCACTGGTCGATAGCTTGTAGGCTGCTCAAGGAGTCCGTACACAGAAGAAACGACTCCCCAGGTCATGAACAAATGTGCTCAAGAACACTAAATACAACCACCTGTTCAGCAGTGAAAACACTGCAGTCACCGGGCAAGGAATGCTGTTCAATACGTCTTCCATAGACATTCACGAAGCTCACGTGACCATCAGCCATGGAGCTGTCAGTGTAAACCACTTATGGCCTCAGTACACATCACATCAAGAATCGAGATGAAGTGACAGTGGAGAGTCTTGGGGTGAACCGAGTCTTTTGAGCCATGTAAAAGGTCCAGGCAAAGCCACAGCCTAGGTGTACACCATGGAGGTGTACGCGATTGGATCTCAAGTACAGATGGTAAAGGCAAGGACTCCAGTTCTAATAGAAGGGATTGGACGCAAACTGCAATTGTAAGCCCTGACCTGGGCCGCCAATGCAAGAGATGCACTGCCTTGGATGGGAAAAGGAGACGATAATTCGCATGCACAGGAGAACTATGAACGTGTGCAATGTAACTGGCGAGTAGTTGTGCACGCCGGAACTGCAATGTAGGGACTCTAGCCTACGCAAGGATGCTGGTCACCAGACTCATCCTAAAAGCCCCCATTGCTAGGCGAACTCCACTGTGGTGCACATGGTCGAGTAAACGCAATGCTGAGGGCACCACTGAACCATAAACCAGACTCCCACAGTCAAGGCGGGATTGAGCAAGGGCTCTATATAGCTGCAGCAGCGTACAACGATCTGCTCCACAGTTTATGTTGCTCAGGCAGTGGAAGGCATTGAGGTGCTGCCAGCACTTTCGCTTAAGCTGACAAAAGTGAGGAAGCCAAGTCAATTGGGCATCGAAAACCAGTCCCAAAAATTGATACGTCTCCACTACAGTCAGGTAAAGTTAAGGTTCTGGATCAACGGTGTGACACCAACAGAATTGCTTAACACATGACTTCGCGGCAGAAAAAGCTGTGGGCTAGAGCCCACGCCTGCGGCTTGTGGATGGCTCCCTGAAGGTGCCGCTCAGCAACACCAGTACTGGTGGAGCAGTACGAAATGCAGAAGTTGTGTGCATACAGAATGGTGAGAGCTGCCACTAGACTGTTAATGGCCACTAAAAATAGAGATACACTGTGGGACCCCATTCTCCTGGAAATGAGGAGAAGGGGGTAGGGGGACTACTGGAGGCACCAAATTGGACATGGAAAGTATGAAGCGACAGGAAATTCTGAATAACACTCTATAGGGGGCCTCTGATACCCCACTCGTATAATGTGCCAAGGATATGATGTCGCCAGGTGGTGTCATACGCTTTTCATAAATCAAAATCTGGAAAAGGCTGTTCGGATGGCAGACTCGAGGGACAAGATTATCAGCAGTACAGTGACCCAGGTGGAAGCCGCCCTGGCACGGAGCCAGTAGGCCACGTGACTCCAGGACCCAACCCAACCACCGACACACCATACATTCCAGCAGCTTACAAAAAATATCGGCGAGGCTGATGGGCCGATAGCTATCCACATCAAGCAGGTTTCTGCCGGGTTTTAGCATTGGCATGATAGCACTCTCCTGCCAGTGTGCTGGAAAGATGCCATCACACCAGATCGGGTTGAAGATCACAAGATGTTGCTTTTAGTAAAACAAGAGATGATTAATCATCTGACTGTGGATCCGATTGGGCCCAGGAGCTGTGTTGGGGGAATGTGCAGGGCCACTTAGGAGCTCCCACTCTGTAAATGGGGTGTTATAGGGTTCACTGTGGTGTTTAGTGAACAAGAGGACTTTCCATTCAATCTACCGTTTGAGAGTGCAAAAGGCTGGGGGGGTAATTCTCCGACACAGAGGCGTGAGCATAGTGCTCAGCAAAGCGCTCAGCAGTTATGTTTGCAGCTAACACGCCATTTATGTTAACATTGGGAACACCTGTTGGGGTCTGGTACCAAAAAAACTCGTTTGATCTTTGGCCAGGTGATGTATGGCACCCAATGGTTGACATATACCTCTCCCAGCACTCCTGTTTCTGCCTTTTGATGAGATGGTAAACGCGGGTGCCGAGTCGTTTAAAGGCTATGAGATGCTCCAGGGAAGTGTGCCACTTATGCTGCTGTAGAGCTTACCGTCACACCTTAATTGCCTCAGCGACCACCAACGGACTGTCTTTCACCGGGGGCCTCACTAAAGAATGAGGGATCGTCGTCGTTACCTGCTCAACCACCACATCGATGTTACCATGTGGGGGGGAGATGGTGACAGCAGAGGTGAAGGCTTCCCAGTCTGCCTTGTTTAAAGTCCATCCGGGCAGGTGTCTGTGGGCCTGATGCATGGGCAGTGACAGGAAGATGGGGAAGTGGTCACTACCACACAGGTCGTAATGTGTTCTCCAGTGGATAGCTGGGAGGAGGCCAGGACTGCCGAATAATGTGCCATGTGTCACACTGAAATGTGTGGCGGCCCCAGTATTTAAGAGGCAGAGGTCCAGTTGTAACAGTAAATTTTCGACATCTCTGCCTTGGCCGGTAAGAACTGTGCCACTCCACAAGGGGGTTACGAGTGTTAAATCTTCCAAAAATAGGAAAGGTTTAGGGAGCTAACCAATTAGTGCAGCCAATGCGTTCAGGGGTACTGCACCATCTGGAGGAAGACATACGTTGCAAACAGTTATTTCATGACTCATCCTTATTCTCACAGCCACAGCTTCAAGAGGGGTTTGAAGGGGCACAGTTTCACTACAGACTGAGTTTAGGACACAAACTCCAACTGACACTCTAATATAGTCGCTTCGGAACCTGTAATATCCCTTATGCCCTGCAGTGCCGAGGTACGTATTGCCGGGAATCAGCTTTCCTGGAAGACAATGCAGAAAGCAGGTGTACAGCTTAGCAGTTGTCATAGCCACGCAGTGGAAAAAAACTGTTGCAATTCTACTGGAGGATGACTTCATCGTGAGACTGAGAAGGCATGGAGTTTATGCCTCAGGGTCACCTGCTGCCACCTACTTATTGCCTGAGAAGTCTATAACCATGGTCTCTGAGGGTCCGGCAAGATCTAGGTCCTCAGCAGATGCCAGAATCTCCACCTCATTCACAGATGCAGAGCTTGTACATAGCGGTGGTGTGGGTGCCACCACAATTCCCTTGATCTCGGGACCTTTTGGATTTCTCTCTCTGCTCCTGGGGTTTCCCTGGCTGGGAAGACTTCACTGATTCAGTCTCTGGGACTGAGGATGAGCGCGAAGCCCTACAACCGGTTGCTTTTGGGCTCTTCAGCCACTGGCAGGTGGCATCTTTCCCACTAGCAAATACCTGAGAATGGAGTGATGCAAGGGACCCCTTCCTTGCGAGAAAAGCCAAAAAAGACTTACACTTCTCTGGCAATGAAGTGGGGACTGATATCCCTAATGGTTGGGGAGGGGGGGTACAGCTTAGCAGTTGTCATAGCCACGCAGTGGAAAAAAAACTGTTGCAATTCTACTGGAGGATGACTTCATCGTGAGACTGAAGTAGGTGGTGCAGGAGCAACAGGGAGGGAAGTGCCCCCATTGTCAAGGGGGCAGGTGTAGTCTTCTGGTTCAGAGGTGACTGGGTTGGCAGAGCTGATGGGGCTAGAACTGTTTTAGCGGCAGGATAAGGTGATGTCATACGTACAGGATGTATATGTTCAAATTTCCTCTTAGCCTCAGTGTAGGTCAGTTGATCCAGTGTCTTGTACCCCATGATTTTCCTTTCTTTCTGGAGAATCCTGCAGTCAGGCAAGGAAGGCAAATGGTGCTCTCCGGAGTTGACACAGTTGGGAGGCGGGGCACATGGAGTATTGGGATGTGATGGGCGTCCGTAATCTAGATATGTGACGCTGGAAGTACAGCGGGAAGACATATGGCCAAATTTCCAATACTTCAAGCACGGCATAGGGGGAGGGATATAGGGCTTTACATCACAGCAGTAGACCATCACCTTGACATTCTTGGGTAATTTATCACCCTCGAAGGCCAAGATGAAGGCAGCAGTGGCAACCTGTTTATCCCTTGGGGCCCTGGTGGTCATGCATAACGAAATGTGCACTTCACCTCTCTAAATTGGCACACACCTCATCGTCCGACTGCAAAAGAAGGTCCCTGTGAAATATGATACTGTGGACCTTATTTAAGCTTTTGTGGGGCATGATGGTTACAGAAACATCCCCAGTGTGTCACAAGCGATTAACGCCCGTGAGTCAGCAGAGGATGACTATTTGATCAAGACTGACCCAGATATCATTTTGGACAAGACCTCCACTTATCCAAACCTGTCCTCTAAACGTTCAACAAAAAACTGAGGCTTCGTCATGAAAGATTCCCCATCAGTTACCTAACATACAATGTACCGGGCCAAATAAGAGCTGCTGCCATCCTTAGCCTGACGTTCCTCCCATGGCCTGGGGCCAGGGAAGGGAACGATTTGGGGGTCGTACTTCTGTGCGTTTAATTGAGTCCGTGAACACTTAGAGACTGCTGGTGCTTGACCACCAGCAAGAGATGATGTACTTCAGCCGCAGTGAAGGCCACCTGGCATGATGGCCATTGCCGGGAGTCCCGATGCCCCAGGGTGACGGGCATCTGCTCCTTGGCATACATGGAGAGTTAATGGCGCAGCCATCAGAAGAGTGATCCCTGCGAGGTCAGATGGCTACAACCTAAATGGTACATGGCAGCCTCACTACAATGGACTAGCGACTGTGCTGGATATCAGGTACAACAAAGTCCATTATCATCGTCAGCGTAGAAACGATACTGTAAAGTTGATGGAGGAGGGTGAACTCACCCGACAGTTGGAGAATGAGCAGAAGTGCAGATCCACGTGGACAAAGGATGCGATAGGTATCTCAGCTCAAAATGGACACGATGCACCATGTAAGGCTCCCTCCCCCAATTGGCTTGCTCTCAGGGAAAATTTTGAAAAAAGGCCAAAACATTTGAGACTCCTTTTAGTTGCAGGAATACCTCGGGTCTCTTCTAACCCTTGGACCTAAAGGGGGTGGGGGGAAGTATGTAAAGATGGGTAGCATGAACCGTCACACATCTGTTTAATCCCAGGGGGGGGGGGGGGTCACAGGGATGCTGAAGAATCATGACTGGAAGACACTAAGATACAAGCAATCTACGTCCACTTACAAAGTTTAACACACTAACTTTAAATTATGACTCAAAGTATACAACCACCCTGTACGTATTGCTCCTATAGTGATCACAAGGACAAAATTAAAGTAATTACAATGTGCACAGAGCTGTGTTTAAACAACCATTCTCCCTATGCTTGATATGTGAATGGAATGGGATGGGATGAACTAATAACTGGTACAATGGTTAAGTAACCTCTGCCATGTAGTTTGCACAAGATAGCTGCAGATGTTGATATTGAGCCTCGCAAACTATTCTACAGGCAAATCCACAGTTCATGTTGGGGAGGTGGGGAGATGGGTAGCTATGGCTACATCACAGAGTGAATAAATTCTACAGAATGTGACTGCTCTTTACCCCCTCCGAATTTTAACTGATTACATGTCCATAATATACACAGTAATAGTACATAAAAAGCTAAAAGAAACTTAAGTTATTTGGACAGATATAGGAAACACTGGGCTTTTCATTGCAGCTTCACTCTTATATCCATTTCACACATATAGCTGACATCTCTTCCTCCCTCCACCTCTACCATCTCAACATGTCCAGCTCCTCTGTCCCCTCTATCTGTCCATCTCATTCTCCCCTCTCTATCCACAAAAAAAGAAAAAACAAAAACAAAAAAACACCACCCTCTGCCCAGCCATTCCCATTAACACATGTAGCCCCTGTAAAAAGATGTTGATAAACTACAACAGCATTGCACAACATGCCTTTCATGCATGTTGGGGACATAGAAAACCTTTTCTTGTCCCTGACAGGAATGTTGCACTGCTTTCACACAATCCACTTGTCATGCAGGGCAGTCTATACACCATGTGCTGGGAAAAACGATTTTCTGTATCCCCACTCCGACTGGAGTGAGGCGGTTATAAACTTCACAGTGCTAATACTTGTGAGGCCTGCCATTTCTGTGACAAATTTGACAAAAAACACACACACACACACACACACACACACACACACACACACACACACACACAACCTTTATCTCTATAACGAGATAAAAATTTACTTTAAAACGCATAACCAATTAAATTGAGCAAACAATTTAGCATCTTAGGGAATAATGGCTGTAAAGATTAAGATGAAGGGTTAGTTATTTAAAAAAGGTACTTACTCAAGCAGAAAAATATGCTGCAGGTACGAAGGTACAAAAGTGATTAAACATAAATGGAATGTGACAAGCTATTGAAGAGAAGATTAGCATGATATAATATGCTGAACGAAATAAAAATATTTGGAAATTTAAAGGATGTGGGAAGATGGAATGAAAATTTGCTAGAGAAACAACTGAAAGGTAGGTTTAAATACAATAAAACAAACATGTTTGGTAGGCATTTTAAAACTGTTTTGATATTTAAATCAAGACAAAAGAGAAACACAGCTCACAATCAAGAGAATGACATCCAATGGAGATCTCTAAGAAGAGACTTTGATCCTGCAGTGGCTGTGAAATGGGTGATCAATTCTTCCTGTAATCTGTCCATATTACTCATTAAAGCAACCCAGCCACTGTGGCAACTTACTCCAACATGACTAGTACAGCCATGTTCCATTTCAAGGTAGTGAACTCTGTTGCCTCCAGTGAAAGCTCAGAACGTGATCATAAAAACTATTGCCCGATTGCCACATCTGCTTCTTGTCAACATAAACATTTACAGAAAATGAGAAGTACAGCACTGACAAAATATGATGAAACATGTAAGAAAAATGTTATACTTTCATAAGTCAGTGCATAAATTACAACATGAGGGGGAGAATACCAAATGAAGCGAGATTCAATACACTACACCACAAAAAGGAGGAAGAATACTAAGTTGGGTTGGGTTGTTTGGGGAAGGAGACCAGACGGCGAGGTCATCGGTCTCATCGGATTAGGGAAGGATTGGGAAGGAAGTCGGCCGTGCCCTTTCAAAGGAACCATCCCGGCATTTGCCTGGAGCGATTTAGAGAAATCGCAGGAAACCTAAATCAGGATGGCCGGACGCAGGATTAAACTGTTGTCCTCCCGAAGAATACTAAGTTTGTGAAAATGTCACAGCATACGTCACATAGAATGTGACTTCAGGGCTAGCAGGGAGACAGAAAAAAAATTGTTTTGTCTAAGGTAATTGGTTTGAAAAAATGCCACCATAAACTAGGCACATTTTTATCTGCGTTTATAAAGTATTAGGATTTTCTTTACTTCTTTGACAGGCTTACGAGTTTGTTAAACTGAAGTCAACAATGATCAATAAATGTTAAAATATACTTTATGGAAAGCATCAGTAATTATTCACATACCCAGCAACACTGGCCAACCTGCAGCTGTGAAATCAAAATTTTAACAATGATGCTGCAATGTTTGCAACCTAAATTCAGTTTGTGCTGGCGCAAGTATAACAGTTTCTACCTATCAACTGTGAACTGTCTTGGTGGTCATGTTAGTGTTTTACCAGAATCGATTTTTCACAACAAAATCATGCCAAAGGTTAAGAAGGAAAAGGTGTGCACTTTCAATAGCATTAAACAGTTTCAAAACTGATAGCATCATTCTGCAAAGTGGATATTGCAGTTCATGAAAGCACCAAAGAAACAGAATAAACCAGCACATACAGAACATACATAACCTTAAAAGAACATTCCAAGTTGAAATTTAAGCAAGCTACTCTCCTACACGCATTCACCTCTGGATCTGAAAAGCAGTGATCACTGAATGAGTTCAGTGCGGATCTTGCCATGGCATTAACCCAGCCAGGAATTCCAATCCACAAGATAAACAATCCTGCATTCACATTTCTTGAGAAGTACACACGAAGGTCAATACCAGATCAAAGAATTCTGAGAGAAAGGTCAGTTTATGAGAATCATTTTACAGAATATAAAAGCAGCTGTTGGCAAACATGAAGTGGGATTTGTTTTAGATGGCACTACTGACGAGCTGCACAGATGTATTTTGAATTCCTTGGTTTTTCCAGTATGT
This sequence comes from Schistocerca cancellata, assembly GCF_023864275.1. Taxonomy (NCBI): domain Eukaryota; kingdom Metazoa; phylum Arthropoda; class Insecta; order Orthoptera; family Acrididae; genus Schistocerca; species Schistocerca cancellata. The sequence goes on from NC_064626.1 coordinate 884,861,593, forward strand.
GGTGATGGGTAAAACCAATGACTTAAAATTTACAAACTTGAGAAGAAAAATGCCTGCATGATGATGCAGTTATTCAATGATACTTGTGAACCTGTGTCCAGGGCACAAAAAACATGAAAAAAATCAGCTTGTGGAGACTGATAAAGCACACTACACACTTTTGGCTTTCCAATAATTTAAGGGCATGTACGCCAACTTCAACTATGTGACATGTATTACATGATCTACATACGGAGAATTACTTCAGAGTAAACGACTTCATCGCTGGTCTCAAAATTCTGATAGTCTCCTAGTCATCCAGTTTTACATTAAGAAATGACAAGGCACCACATTCCACAGTTTCCAGTCATTACAATGTGGGGTACTTTGATAAGATGTGCCATTTTGTGTGAAAACTGAAAATTACTCATTTGATATGTGCCCTACATTCAATGGATACAGCACCCACCAAGCAGGTCAAACAATTAGTCAACAAATACCTACAAGTTGGGACCTTTTGCAGGATACAGCTACAAGTATTTGCCTGGTGTGATTCAGAGTCTGGAAGAAGATGGTCTGGAGGAGTAGGAACAGTGAAACAAGTTTATGAGTGTTGGAGACATTTGATGGATTTTCTAAAGACAAACTGGAGTTAAATTTGGAGAACCATTCAAATGTAAAAACCTTTGCAACTTTTAATTTTTTTTTTTTAACTCAAATGTCCTGACCACATACGGGGTAGGTTGTAACACAAAATGACGGTTTACAAAACTGCCGAACCTGAGCGACACTGGCGTCAGTATTGGTGATGACAGTGGGCAGATCTCCATCCAAACTGAGGGCTGCCCTGATTTCAGTATACAAGACACACAGTCAAAATATGCTGAATTGAAAGTGACAGGAAATCACTTGTTAAAGGCTACGTGCTACGCACAAAATGGCGATCAGCATTTCCTCGCATCGGTGCAGTTGGCATTAAGTCCGCCATGCCAGCATGGTCGATTGAGAGACCACTATTTCCCATCCCATTTTCCCACTGACACATGATTTGTCCATCAGATGAGATGACAGCACACAAGGGAATAGCACACTGATGTACACCACCATCCCGGCATGCTTCTTTGGTGGCTTTGTTGGCTATGTTGCTTCCCTGTATCCTGATGTGTCCAGGTACCCAGCAAAAGATCACCACCTTTTGAGCCACTGTAAGGAGTCATGGATGAGCTGAATTAACAGTTCTACAGAACACATTTGATGGACTGCTTCTAGTGCACTAAGTGTGTTACAACAGGCAAGAAACCTTGCACCATGATACCTTTCAACCCACTACAGTGCTATCATACTGCCATACAACGCCACACCATAATTTTTGAACTGTTCTATAAGGTGCAACTCTCCTAACAGAGAGAACAGCTGAACAGAAGAGGGCATTTGTTTAGTAGGATCCAACTGTATAAATGACAAATGGCGATGCACATAAAATTGAAGAAGAAGAGTTGTGAAAACATAATCTAGTGTTCAAACTTTTCTTGTATTGTGCTATGCTTACAATCATTTTGGCCTTCTGAAGACACCAAGGTGGCAGCTTGTTCCACCCCTGTGTGTATTCCAAAATCTAATACATCCAGATCCGTGAGACAGTCAGTAGCATGTATCCTGAATGGCTTTGTCACATGGGGCCAATATTCCTAGACAACCACTCAAAGTTAGGGTGGATCACCGCACCAAATGACTGAGGCAGCGCTGAGATTTTCAGGGTATATTGTGTCAGGAGGAGGTGCTGCAGAATCCAGACTGTGGCTCACAAGCCACTCCATACACAATACGAACCAAGCTGGTATAAGAAGCTTCAGTCTATAACCGAATACTCTCATTGTGAACAGTGTCTAACGTCCTGAAATAGGAAATACGAGCTGAACCGTAAGCCACACTCCTTAAGCTAATTGACCTGACAAATGCCCTCTGAAACTGCAGGAGGCAAGAACTGTCAGCTCCCCATGTCTTTATGATGAGGCATTTTAAAATATAATGACTTGAAGCCTTTTATCTGCCAGTTTTTGTAAAATATTGTTCTCATTGTGAGCTCTGGTTCATTAAAACTTTGATGATCATGGTTAAAAGAAAGTCTTCTCTGGTAAGAACCCGAAACCAGTTTTACTAGCCTCAGCTTGGAGCCTCCTGATGGTCAGTTTTAGTTGCCTGAACATTGTAAGAGCATAGGAGCAGAAGCAAAACACACAAGTTGGGTATAATCTGAACATTAGTTTCAACAAATTATTTCATTAGACTTTCACAGAGAAAGAAGCATAATCAAACCGCCAATCATGGGCAATTTTCCTATTTACTGCAATAATGATGGAAGCAGAAGAAATGAATTGGAATTTGTGCCACCGCCAGGACTCTAAACCCAGGTCTTCTTGCTTACTACGCAGAAATGCTAACCATTACATAACCGCAGCACTACAGTCAATGTTTATGCACAAACTACCCAAGTCAAGTGACCTCCCCAACATGAACTTCAACTAATATCTTCATACATCCCCATTTGAATCCCAGCTGTGGCATAAATTTTAATTCATTTCTTCTGCTTCCATCATTATCGTAGACAGAGATGAGACTTAAATGCCTCAGGGAACATTTAATTATAAGATCTATAAAGATCACCGATGATACAGGACTTCTCCATTACGTCCAACGCTGTGGTGGTATTCCAATGTCAGAGAGCCCTGGCAACAGTGACAATGTAGGGGGAAAATAAACGGAAGATATGAATTGAAGAGTGTGCTGGGAAGCACATTTGACTTTGGCAGCTTGTGCAGAAATGTTTACCATAGTGCTATGGTGGTGCAATGAGTTCCTGCCTAGTATGCAAGACAAACCAGATTCGAGTGGCACAAATTTTAATTCATTTCTTCTGCTTCCATCATCACCGTAGACAAAGATGAGAAATTCTCGGGGGAGGGGGATTTAATTATAAGATCCATTTATCTGCATAGAATCACAGCCAATTTTATTCAAAAATGATTTTTAATTGACATATAGTGTACATGATTCCGGAAACACGAAAATCAACATTCTGCATTTCTCAGTGTGATAGACCCTGTAACAAGGGTCGACACAAAGGCTTGTGAAAATGGTTACAAATTGCTGGCATACGAAGGTATATGTATAAATGTGTGGGTGAGATTGTGTGCAACCCATGGCTTCCTGTGTACCTGAGCAATAGGAGAAGACTCAACAGGAAAATGACTTCTGACAAACAAACAGCCCAGAAACACCATGCCAAAAGGAATCTTACAGAGAGCCGAACACAGATGCACACACAGCTGGAGAGATCAAGTGCCCTATAGTTTATTTATACAAAACAGTTTATTCTGTATTATACTATGAATAAATGTGTGTGAGATAGTATACTAGCTGTGTTGTGAAACAAAAGCAGTAGTCAATGTTTCTGATTTGCTAAGCAGGCACTGGCATATAAAATGTGACATTTCCTGGCCATGCCTGTGTGCACTAGCATTGTTCACTAAAGTGGACTATGCGACCATTTTCCAGTTGCCGGAGCAAGTAGGGCACCAATCTGGAGATAATGGACTGGTTTTTCACTTATCACTGAATTGTATGGTAGTCTGGTCATACTAGACTGTTCAAGGGAAAGTCATTTTCCCATGGCATATAATATTTCCCCATTGGAAACAAATTTTTAAAAGAACCAGCAAGAAGCTTCACTATACAATAGCGCTAATAATGGAAGCAGCAGAAGGTCCATGAATAAGCCTACTTCTGCTCGTGTTGCTGATTGTATGAAAGGGCTAAATGTTAAATTATTTTGTGCATCAGTTAGGAGCTCTCAAAATGTAGTCAGCAGGCAGCCCTCCTGCAGTTGAGATGGCTAATCAAGACACCCTATGAGGTGGTGAAGTGTATATCATGTGAATGAATGGTTTTTACTGAAAAAATTGTATTGTCAGTATGGATAGCTTAGAAAGGGTTGGTAAGGCGTGTCCCATGAATGGGCATGGAATTCAGTACCTTCAAGGTTTTCCTCACCGACTGTACCCTTTTTGAGAGAGTGCAAGTGCTTGTTAAGAAAAGGAATCTTACACCAGGATTTAGAGCTATTAGTTACGTAGAGGTAGTGTTCAGTTAATGGAGTGAACTTCATAAGGCTCACTTAGCACATGAACTATGTTTCCAAGGAAATTCTTTCGACCTGCTGACAATTGTTTTCTTGCTGGAGGTATTACCAGAGGAAGTTGCAGAGAACCAATGCTGTACATATTCCACTAAAGTGGTCAGTCTTAAAATAAACTTTGAAGTAAGAGTGGTAGCTACATGGCTTTCAATTATTACTGGACTTATGAATATTTGAATCCTTTTGTGGGTCAACGAGATGTGCAATTGTGAAGAGAACTACTTGAGGTCTGTCAATACATTTCCCATTATATCTCCACCGCAATATGTAGTGTGATTTGCCCTCATGCACAACATATAGATAAGAGCAGATGAATTATGGCCACGGCCAGAAGTACGAATTTGCATAGTCACTGACCCTCTGAGAAGAGTTGCTTTTGCCATGCAGTAGTCTGGTTTGATGCAACTTTACAGAATATTCTCTCCTCAATTTCAACTCTTTTATATTGAAGCCTTGGTCCATCTTTACCACATTAATACCCACACTGCTCTCCACTTAGTAGTTGTGTTGTCTTCAGACCACACACCAGTTCAATGAAGCTCCCCACACTAACCTATGCTGTGTTAAGACTCTCTCTGCATAATCAAATTAAACATTTGATGCCTCAGGGTGTATCCTACAAGTACATCCCTTCAATTTAGTGGACTGGTACATGAAATTTTTTTCACTCAAATTATTTCAGCACCTAATCCTTCGTTACTCTAAGTACTCATGCAACTTTCCCTGTTTTTCTGAAGCTCCAAATTTCAAAAGCTATCCTGTTTTTCTCAGTATTTTTTGTTGTTCACATTTCCCTTCCATATAATGCTGTACATGTTATAAATAATTTCTGATTTCAGATTTATATTAGATTTTTTGAAACACTTTAACAAGCACTTCTTGCTACTGTCACTTGAAACTTAACACCCCATTTATTTGTGCACACCACCATTTATTTGTGCACACCACCATTTATTTGTGCACACCACCATTTATTTGTGCACACCACCATTTATTTGTGCACACCACCATTTATTTGTGCACACCACCATTTATTTGTGCACACCACCATTTATTTGTGGACATTAGTCATCTGAAAAACACTATGTAATGGTTGCCAGAGAACTGATTGGCTTTACCAATACACCTCATTTGGTAGCAAAAAAACAAAGCACCTACATTTTAAACTTTCTTGTCCCCATTAATATATCAAATCTCCATTCACACAACTAATATGAGAGAATAGATGGCTCTTTCTTATTTTCAGAAGGCAAAATTATTACTACTGCTAATAAACATATATGAATTACATGAAACAATCTTTGGTTTTGAAACTTAATATTTCATACCCGTTCCACAATAACTTGCTCTTCGGCAAGGAGCTACAAGTACACATCAGTGTGTCCAGGAAATAAAAATTTCTTCCCACTACAACCTACATTTTTTATGTTGTCAAGACTATTAACCCAATGTCCACTTAAATGACCGCCACCCAGGTGTGGCCATGAGCAAAGTTGATCAGTGGCAGAATATACCATGGCACACGATATTCTTTACTTTAATGGATGAATCACAATCCATGCCACGTGAAGCCTCCAAACAGCAGCTTCTCTGAATTATGTAGAAGTGAACTACATCTTCACAACCATCTGGAATCCTCCTGATCTCATTCTTCACAGAATTGTCTCGGACCCACCTTTCCTTATGTTTCCCAATTCATTCAACCTACTCTCACACATTGCACTCTGCTGTCCCTACATTCTATGCTATTGCTGTACTACCCCTCCTACGGCCAAACCACGAATTATGGCACATCACTATGTACCAAATGCAACACCCCTGCCTGGCCAGGGAGAGCTCTCCTGTTCCCTTGCAGCCTCTTTCTCCTAACCTGGAGCCACCCTCCTGTCCAAAATTGATCTCCATGGAATCTGTGCCAGAACAAGGTTAGTGGGGGCCTACCACAATCTTTCACCAATTCCACCCTCATACTTTAACTCCCTGTCTCATCTATTATTTCAACTTCACAATAGTTGAACGAAGATTTCTGCATACTTGCAATGAGGTGTCGAAACCAACTGCGCGTAGAATTGCTAAAATCTATCTGAACTACAAATCTTAAGGCAGTCATACATTTAACTGTGTGCCTGACAAGAACATTTGCCCAAGCATGCTTGAGTGTGTGTGTAGGACACACTTGCACAAGCATGAGGACTGTACAAGCAGCTTGACACTTGACTGAATTTCAATTATGCTTGCTTGTGCAAGCTTTCAACTATGTATTGCTTCAGTGTGTACCAAGAATATGGAGCCTTAAGCACCCATCTTTCAATAGTTTTCATAGCATGTCTACTGCAAATATTTAATATGGCAATCATTTTTGTTTCTTTAATCACTATATTCCACTTTTGTTTCTTCGTAACCTTGCTGCCAGCTCGACTTTTTCTGGTAAACAAAATGCTTGTACAAGCATGCTTTACCTGTATGTAAAACATTTGCATGCTTGCTCAAGCACATTGCCACAAGCGTGCTTGTCAAGAAAGCATGGAGCTACATGTGTGGATGCCTTTACACATTGAAAGTAAGACAAATGCTCTCCAAGACTGCTAGAGAAAAGTGAGTCAGTGCTTCTGTGTTCAGCGAAAAATGATACCGTGGGGTGAACCAGATTGTTTTCTGATATTTTATTACAATATATGGAAAAAAATCACACACGGCAGCTGGTTTGCACACAACCCTAACATCTCTGCTGTCAGAGGAATATGTCACACCTGTATGCATGTGTTTAAGTATCATGTCAAGAAACGGTCATCCAGGGCCAACAATTTTTAAAAGGCAACAATTATACTGTCACCAAGAAACGATATTTGAATGTTATTCTGAGTTTATGTAATCATGGATGGAAACACTGGCATCAGACTCCACATGTCTAACAGCAAGTCAATACATCAGCCCCACACAAGCCATAGGGTATAAAATTTGGTGTCGAGACTTTTTTTTTTATAGCTAGAGCTTGACCTCCCAAAAGCCAGAATTTAAATCCCCTGTATTATCAAGTGGACAACACCACTGAAGGTTTTTCCAACAAACCTTGAGATCCTAATGTGACACCATGAAGGACTGTTATTGAAGCACCTTTCACCGACATTTACTCAGATACATCACATTGTGCATACACGTGCTACAGAACAAAACAGAATGCCATTTTTTTTACATGAAGCAACAATGGCAAGGAAAAGGGTATCTGTAGAACCCTGGGTTTCTGCTCTTTGTAGAAGCCTGCTAACAGATAAAATCATTGCTAGTGAATCAGGCTAACAGAACATTGACTTATTAATTAACATTTTTAGTTTCCCAGGTAATTAACTTCTCAAAAAGCTATAGTCAAATTTACATTTTCAACTTAATTTAGTATTACCTATCTTGTGTTGTCACCAACAAAGCTATGTGGCAAACACACAATTGCGGTTGAGATAAATGTCAGCACTGTTCATTTGACGTTGCTCCTCTACAGTATAACTTCCAGATGCACTTCATAATGGCCCAATACGAAGGCCGAAACTGGACAATGTGTGAACATAAAGTTTCAGAAGGAGAACTGGACAGGCTTTTAATTAATTAAGGTCATGTTACATTAAAACTGACCAGGATGTCTACCTTGTTTTCCTCACTGATAGTTTCCACACCTCCAAACAATGTGTTTGCAAATGTAATGAAGTATTTTGATCACAATGTGTGTGTGTGTGTGTGTGTGTGTGTGTGTGTGTGTGTGTGTGTGTGTGTGTGTGTGTGTGTGTGAGAGAGAGAGAGAGAGAGAGAGAGAGAGAGAGAGAGAGAGAGAGAGAGAGAGAGAGAGAGAGAGGGGGGGGGGTATTATGAAACTAAAAAGTCATGATGTGGGAACCCGAGTGAAAATCTGAAATGTTCTCTATCTGTCAACAGTTTCCAGCGTGCCAAAAATAATTAAACACTACTGCCAGTTTGCATTAGTGATCTATGTTGTTGACAAATATGAAAATATGTTGTATGCGGTACAGTTTCAATGCCAATCAAATCCAGTGCATTCGCCATTTACCCCTCTTCCCACTCAAAGAACGTGGTATGGCTGTGTGGAAAAGCACAGTCTAAGCACTATGGCACGGCTAATGAGTAGATTTCTTGACCACCCTTGTTTTCGACAAACCATCAGTTGCTTTCTATACTATTATCTGAGATCTGGAAACTGGTGCAAGTTCCCAAAGATTTAAAGTTTGTATTCTGCATTGCAATTTGTACATTGCCCTTTAGCGTCAAAACACTTCAAAATACTACACACATAGCATTAGAGCTGCTTCAAATTTAAGTTAAATTTGACAAATTTCACTGGTACATCTGCATGTTTGTTTGAGAAACTAGTGGATGGTAAACAAGTTTGATTATTTACAGGGTCCTTTGCTTATTAATAAACAAAATTATCATCTACTGTTCAAAGTACTGAAATTCCTCTTGACAGCCTACCCATTCCTCCTATGCCAAATATATAGCAAATAAGCAAAAAGATGTGAATGAAAAATCATCCAACTAAGAACAGTTGTGACACTTATAGCCAACTTCTGGTCCAGTCAGGACTACCCAAAAACAACTTTAAAAATTTTAATGAAAGATACATGTATACGGCACTACTTTCATTTATAATTAAGCCTTAACCTTTTCTGTTTCTACTTATTAGAAGCTGTAATATTCCTTCCTTATATTGACAAAGAATTTGATTATCACTTACTGGTTGTTTAGTCTGCACAAGAGATTCCACATTAACAGCTTTTTCTGTAGGTTCAATTTTGTAGTAGTTCCACTCGTCTTCAGAATCTTCGCCACTGTCTGCTACATTGTCAGGTTCACACTGCCCTGGCACTGAAACACAATACACTGCAAATAGAAATTGTAGGGAGGTGAATGCACATGCACACACAAACACTTTTCACTTACTAAACTAGTTTTTACTGTTTCAAATATTTGGAAACACTAGCTCTCATTGCCAATACTTATCAGTGCCTTGAAGTCAATTTGCAAGTATGACCAAAGCTTGTCCCAAATTTTACTTCCACTATTTTTAAAAATAGCTCATTCCAGACTTAATGGATTATCAACTTCAGATCTACACAAGAATAACACTTTCACATTTTTTGATGTTGTCTATCAACTTCCTGTTTGATTAAACATTTTTGCTTCTGTTATGGTATACTTCCAATGGTGTACTTTTTTCTACTGCTGTTGATATAACCTAGATCCGAATTTTGCACTTTTGGTCCTACTGGTGTGCCTCTCAGCTTGATACCCCAAGCAGTCACTTCAGCCTCAAGCCTATCCTAGCCAGCAGAGATCTCAGGTCAAACACATTTAACTAGGATTGTAACAGACTGACTCCCCACACTATCTAGAATGCATTTTGGTGAGAAACAATTCCCAAAAAGCTGTATCAAGCTGGTTACTTTGCATGTATTAACCATTGCAAGAAATGAAAATGTGGAGTGGACATAGGATGAGAGTGTGTGTTAGTACCCTTCACCCCACTAGGATATAATGAAGCCCTTTAAGTTTGTTATAGTAAATGTAATTAAAATAGTTGAGGCAATGAGACAGATGACATCTTAGATGACTGGCAATTTTATGTGGTATGTGTATTGTTTAGATTAATAAATGTATTAGTCACCTATTACAATGGAAAATAACTCTGCTGTGCAGTACTTCCAATTCTTAAGAGATTCATCTTTAATAAAATTAAATCTGGTCTTTACTGAGAACATCTGATCAAAACTGCATGTACAGACCTTTTACATTCATAGCCACAAAATAATTTTGTTTAATGAAAATTACAAGCACTTTAAACTAGTTACTCATTACACCAATTTACAGTTTAACAGAATCAGTAACCAATCTACACCAAATGTATTGTATACTAATTCTGTGGAGTGCAGCAGAAACCTGGAGAGTGAAGGATGAAGGAAGTATGGTGCTACCATGAAGTTTTTGAGAAGTGTGATAGGAAAAACAAAACTGGAAAAGAAGAGAAATTAAAGTTATTTCCCAGAGAACCTCTACTAGAGCAGAGTGAGGATGAAAAAAATTGGTATGGCTTGTAAAGAGAACATATGAGAAGAGGTACCCTAGAAGAATGCAAAAATTGGTTGGTCTTGGGGAGGAGACCAAACAGCGAGGTCATCAGTCCAATTTAAGTAGGAAAGGATATCGGCCATTCCCTTTCAAAAGAGCCATTCCAGCATTTGCCTGGAGTGATTTAGGGAAATCGTGGAAAATGTACATCAGGATAGCTGGAAGTGGGTATGAACCAGAGTCCTCCCAGATGCGAGTCCAGTGTGCTATAGGAGACAGGGACAGTGTAGCAACAGAAATTATGGTAAGATCAGAAAAGATTAATATGAGGCTTGGCACACCACCCCAATGGCTGGAAAATTTTTAAAAAACTGCTGAAGAACTAATCTGCAGACTCAGTTTCAATCCAGTATAACTCCACAAATTACTAATTTAAAACTACTGATGTATCAATGAAAATTTTCGAAAATATTTAGTAATTGGAAAGATAAAAAACCTACTTACCAAGCACTGGTGGGAGAACACACATATGCTACATTGTGAAAGGTATTTTGTATGCAAGCTTTCAGACCCAGTGGCAACTCCTTTTGGCAGAGGGGTTGAAGAGGAAGGAAGAGGGGTGAAGGGAAAGGACTGGTGAAGTTAAGTCCTTGGATACACAAAACCATTTTATATGTGTGTTCACCTGCCACCACTTAGAAAGTATATCTTATCTTTCCAATTACATTAAATTTCAAACTACAATAATTTACATGTAGATCTGGAGTCCAAACCAATTAAGTACAACATTAATCTCCTTGGAAGCTGCTTCTGTAAAGGATAACCATCTGCCACAAAGTCTGCAAATCTAAGGAAGATACTTTGATAATTTAGCTTAACTGCATGAAATCTCAAGCAGGTACAAAGTTGTACCAAATGGACCCCATTCATGTCAAGAGTTCTAATTATACATTTCAATTAGCCTGATCTTAATTACACAATGTTTTTAGTAACTTATCCATTGATGTACAATAAATGCAACTGATATAAATAGTATATTATCTTCTCTTACGTTTTATGTTCTCTTTAATTATGTCGTGTCACTAATGTGACATTTTCTCATGTGAAGAGACCTGGTACAAATGCTATGTGTAATGAAATTATACAGAAGAGAATCTAGTGTCAATTACCAATTCACGGATTTGGCGACAGTGTGACCATTTCAAAAAGCCTGTACCAATACCCCCTGCCGATAATGCCATCAACAATTTGTAATCTTTTCAGGGAGCAATGCTAAATTTGGAATCTATCGTGTCTTCAGATAATACCAAAATAATGATAGAGATCAAAGAGAGCTGCACAGCAACTGCAAATTATACCTTACATTAAAGTGAATTGTTAATTACTTCATCATACAAAATTCCCACGACCGTACGTTACAAACCTACATTTGACTGTCATGCAGAACACATCAGCCCTTGCAAAATTTCCTAGCTTATATAAAATATGTGACCAAGTTAACATACAGTACTGTGACATTTTATTCCTCATTTTTCCTATTCTCTGTGTGTAGTGGCAAACAGATTAGATACAAATCAGAATGCCCAAATAGGTTGATCTATGTCCCTATGAGTATACAATGTCACGAACCAATTAAGAGAAACTTCAGGTCCACATGATCGCCACACAACAAAAGTTTGACAGCACCAAATGAAAGCAACAAAAACTTACCACCTTGACATTAATCGTCAGAAATGTGTCAACCGAGAAGTCTTAAATAATAGAAAAAGCAAACTGCTACATTAATTTCTGTTCTATTTTCGTAGTATGCCAATGCAACCATCCAAATGGGTGCTAATTTATTTTCCTTTCGGCGTCAGTGAAACCTGTACGTTGGTATACCAGTGCTGTAACGGTATGTAAGTCGAAAACAACAGATTAGAACGTAGTACGTCGCCTTCCGTTTTGTACCTTACACTCATTCTGCACTACAGTTACTTCGTTGGCAATTTACCATCGACTGAAACGAGTTCAGAAAACAGTACAAACCGGCGGGGCCACGCCCAAAAACTAAATGATCGATACCTAAACCTAAACAACAGGTGGAGATAACTACAAGAACCGCGCGTGTACACTTTCATTTTAGTAATTCTATCAACACAGCGTCCAGTAAACAAAACCAGTTGCAAATACGCACTACACTTACACGTTTTAGAAGACAGAATTCAAACAAACAACACTTAAACAACTGTTTCGTCGCTTATAGTGCAATTTCAAATTCAAGCTAACAGTTTGACAGGTTGAAAACTTACGACGCCTGAAATTTCATTGACTGTAGATGGGATACACATACCTACCAGTCCACAAGAACGTTTTTCCTGTTCACTAACACAATGACGGCTCTGGAGGCGTCAGCGGAAAACAGAAATTGGCAAGAAGTGATGGTTCAAAAATAGCACAGTGTCGCAGCTGACGAAGATATAATAGAATTACACAGCACCATGAATAAAGATAATATAATCTGTGCTAACTCTTTCGCTTTCTTTGAATTACTGTTTTAACATACTGAACTTCATTAACATGCCGGAAACTCATAAAATACAGTATCACTGTGCATCTCCGCTGCAACATATTTGGCACCACCTCATAAACGATTGCTTCTTTCAACATTTAATAGACCTTTCTGCAACTGTAGTAGAGATCTAACAACCAATACTACCAAGCGACTTACAAAAGCAATCCACTGGCACAACTTATTCTCTGTCCAGGACCACCTCTGCCAACTGCCTTCGGCTCACTGAGTTATTCACGGAATGGGGCCCTGACGTCTCGCTTTCCTCCCGTAAGATACCGCCACCGTCGTTTGAAAACAGTGGCCGCGCGGCCAATGACAATTCCCGGTCTGTGTAGCCTACATATTCCCGCGAAACTAGTTGCGACGCCAGCTGGAATATTATTTCTTACTGCAGTCACAGTTTAGTATATTACATTTGACAGACTGTGCTGTAGTATGGACGTAATAAAAATTTACACTCAAAGAAATGTGACAGAATGCATCGAGAATAGAAAATAGTGCATTGAGAATGGCTAGCCACTAGCCGAAATCTGGATTTGCGTAATGAAATCTTAAAAAAGGACGACTTATTGCTGCACTCTATAATTTATAAGTCACATAACAGTCGCTGAGTACACCCACTTTCCGAATGGAAGGTAACCAGATGATAAAAATTTATATATATGGATAACGCAACAACGCAGAAATCTAGATTTCAGCCGGGTAACAGTCAAATATTGGTTTAATACGCTAGTCTAAATCCACTGGTAATGCACACACAAACCTTTTTTGGGCATTGTACAATGTTTCCATTACAAGTGGAATATTATTTCTGCAAAACAAGAGTTTCAAGATGCGGAACATTCTTTAAGGGACCCATTGAGTTATTTCAAAAAACGAAAAATCCATCTGCATTTGTTTACACGACGATCTGCTTCGATTGTCTCGTTACAATGTTACAATAACTGGAATTTATCTGCCTGTTCCATTCACAATCTTCGTGGTACCTCTCTGTCACATTTCTATAAATGTTACGCGGGCTAGTAGTTACGTTCTCGAGGTAAAGGGGCAATAACTTATGTATGTAGCATGCTGAATAACATTGATTGTAGAGGAAGGTTCCTTGGTGACAAAGTGTTACATTACATAATATAAATATCGTTATTTTTCTTAGATTCCATTTTGAGAAACTCTTGGAAGGATTATTTTAATTAGACACCATCATCATCTTTGTCATTGCGGCTGTAATTTATTGCATAGTTTGTGCATCGGGCGTTTATTAAAGAACATGTTGATATTGTCATAATGATATTGTGGCCTATAATTGCAAAGTATTATTTTGCGACTTTCAGTAATCCCGAAATAAATTCTTCATTGTGGTGTAACTCGAAATACTCTGTCCACTTTTGAAGAGCTGAAGGCATTTTAAAGGCAATTTCGTTTTTTCTTTGTTCCACGAATTCCGTGAAATTCTGCAACTGATTAAAGAATTTTCTGTCAGCTTAAGTTTTTTCCCCCTCCTAATTATCAAGATATTCCTCTTTTTACTTATTCCTGGCGCGTAAGTCATCAGCTTGAAATGGGTCTAGTTGTGGGTTCTCTATTTTATCGCTAGAAGTCCTAGCAAAAGCCAGATAGGTCGGAATTTATTACCGGATGGATTAAAGAGAAAGATTTCATTTGTTTATTACAGGTAAACTATAAAAGATACACATTGCGCATGTCACTGTATAGAGTAAAGTTCAAAGTTTTGACACAGCTGCGCTGCTGTGTGCAGCAACATGGCGACTACACAATGATTTTTTAATTTGAGCACGTATAACGTACATTCCTCCGTAGATTCAGCAAGAAGCCGCCACTGCACAAGCTTCGTAGGTTGTGCTCCAAAAATGAACAGCATGGAGACAGAAGTGATGACACTTTCTGCAGGACCTGGCCATCATTTTGCAGGACAATGCTCAAGCACGTAGAGTGCAAGCTGTTACTGATTTGTTTGAATAATGGTGCTGCTAAGTTGTTATACCACCTACTGCACTCCCCTGACTTAAGCCCTTGTGAGTTCAACTCAGTTTCGAAAATGAAGGACACACTTCACGACATTCGCTTCAGAACTGCTACAAATTCGTCGGGCAACAGACCGCGCCTCTCAAACTGTCAACACAACTGGCACTGCTAAGAACGTCCTACGACTTCCACATCGCTGGCAACGGGTTGTACACAATGCTGGTGACTACTTTGAAAGTCAGTAAAACTTTTAAACACCTATCTATTTTGTACGAGCTGTAAATAAATAGTTGCCACTATTAAATTCCAACCCTCGTATATGAAAAGGAAAGAACTGGTCGGCCGCACACATCTAACGAAAATGTCGAGTGTACCCGTGAATGCGTTCACATGGAACCCTCAAAGCCCACAACACGGGCAGGCCAGGAACTTACAACTTTCTCAAACAATGATACATGTCCTGAAACGGCACCTGCATATGAAGGCTTGTTGCTGTTACTGCAGCAACTGCGTCCCGGCAGCCGTTAAGTCTGTACGAATCTTAACCTTCGCTGCTCCAGTGTTTAGCCGAGGACACTATTTCCGAACTACTCATGTTTTTAGACGATTCAACGTTTCATCTATCGGGGAAATAAACCGCCATAATGAAATGTTCTGGGGGTCAGAAAACTTGGTGTCGTCGTCGAATATGAAAAAGACCCACCGAAACTGAATGTGTTTCGTGCTGTTTTATGTCCACAAAGTTTATGGGCCTTTCTTTTACGCGGAGGAAACTGTGACATGAATGTCATACCTGGCCAGAATGGAAAATTGGTTGTTTCCTCAACTTTACGTAGATTCCAATGATTTTATTTTTATACGCGAGGGCGCCACGCCTCACTTGGTTGAGGTGCGGCGTTGTCTTAACAACACCATCCCACAAAATTCGATTGGAGAATATGGACAAGATCTTGTCCATTGCTTTTGGCGTCCCAGGACACGAGACCGCACAGCTTGCTATTTTTTTCCCCTGTGGGTGGTGGTACATAAACGATTATCTTTGTCCCGCCTATGGCAGCTACTCTTCAAGAGCTGAGAAATTAATTGTTGAAGCCATCGATTCAATAAACAGTGACCTGTTGATTCGTCTGTGGAATGAAATGGACTGCCTCGAGCAACGCCTGGTGCTCATGTTGAGTGTATGGTATAGTGTCTGTGCGAACATAAAACTCTGAACCTTTCTCTATCCAGTGACGCGCGCAATTTTTCATAGTTTGTCTATAACAAACAATTGAAATCTCCGTTTTTTGATCACACTATATATTTGGGCCGACACGACCGTAAAAATGCCGACACCTGGGAACTCTAGGCGGGGGGCAGTGCTTTGTGTAGCTTAGGTGCCAACATATTACGAGCAGACAACGCCAGGCTTCCATTAGTAAACTGCGTTTGACAAGTAATGGGATAGCGATATGCGCATATACAGATGGCGGTAGTATCGCGTACACAAGGTATAAAAGGGCAGTTCATTGACGGAGCTGTCGTTTGTACTCAGGTGAGTCATGTAAAAAGGCGTCCGACGCCATTATGAGCGCACGACGGGAATTAACAGATTTTGAACGTGGAATCTTAGGAGAGAGACGTATGGGGTATTCCATTTCGGAAATTGTTCCGAGATCCAAAATCTCACGAGTGTGCCGAGAATGCCAAATTTCAGGCATTACCTGTCACCACGGACAAAGCAGTGAGCAACGGCCTTCACTTAACGGCTGAGAGTAGCGGCGTTTGCGAAGCGTTGTCAGTGCCAACAGACAAGCAACACTGCGTGAAACAACCACAGAAATTAAAGTGTGTGTACGACGAACGTATCCCTATCCGTTAGGAAAGTGTAGCTTTAATGGGCTACGGCAGCAGACGACCGACGCGAATGCATTTGCTAACAGCACGACGTCGTCTGTAGCACCTCTCCTGGGCTCATGACCACATTGGTTGAATCCTAGACTGGAAAGCAGTGGCCTGGTCGGAAGAGTCCCGATTTCAGTTGGTAAGAGCTGACGATATGGTTCGATTGCAGCACAAACACCACGAAGCCATGGATGGACCCAAGCTGTCCGTTAAGCACTGTGCAAGCTGTTGGGGACTCCATAACGGTGTGGGCTGTGTTTACATGTCGTCCAACTGAAGCGATCACTGACTGGAAATGGTTATGTTCGGCTACCTAGAAATCATTTGCAACCATTCACGGACTGCATGTTCCCAAACAATGATGGAACTTTTATGGATGACAGTGCGCCTTGTCACCAGGCCACAATTGTTCGCAATTAGTTTGAAGAACATTCTGAAAAATTCGAGTGAATGATTTGGCCAGCAGTCGAACATTTATGGGACACAACTGTGAGGTCATTTATTGCACAAAATCCCGTACCGCAATTACGGATGAGTACAGAGGCAGCGTGGCTCAATATTTCTGCAGGAGACCTCCAATGACTTGTTGAATTCGTGGCACGTCGAGTTACCGCACTACACCGGACAGGAGATGGTCCGACACGATACCAGGTGGTGCCCCGTGACTTGTCACGGCTGGTGCGAGCAGCGCAGCCGCGGAGTACTCACGGAGAGAAGCGGCGGGCGGCGTGGGCGCCTCCTGGCGCGGCTCTGCGGCCGGGTCCAGGTCGGACAGCTGCTGGCGCTGCAGCTCGCCGTCGTCGACGCTCGTCTCGGGGCCCAGGTCGTCGTCGTGGTCGTGCTCGTGCTGGTGGTGCTGCTGGTCGCGCCGCTCGTGTCCGCGGAGGCTCTCCGGCGGATGCAGCAGCGCACCCCCGCCCATATCCATGTCTCGTGCCGGTCGCAGCAGCGCCACGATCACGCTGATATTGTCCGTAGAGCCCTGCTCCTTGGAGAGGCACACCAGCTGCTCGCTCAGTCCGCTCACGTCGTCTGTCAACATACCACAGGCAGCAGTCACTACACTGGCACTCTTCTAACAACTCGAGTCAGTCGAGTTTATTTATACACTACAGTTTCCGACTGATACTTTATAACATAGAAGGGAATTATTACACGATTATTCGCAGTGGCAAACGGTGGCGATTATTCTAAATAACAGCACGGTTCCACAGCTGGATCAGTTGTTAACCTTTTTGCAGGTTCGGCACTTAGGCCTTTTTGAAACACCTGGAATTACATATCAGATCAACAGTCAACTGAAGCAAGTTCTGTCAACACACAGGTCTGTGCAGTTTTAGTGTTAGCTGTTTGACTGCACCAGCTGTAAATTAGGAATGGTATTGTAAGACTTACCTAGTTTTTTTCGGAAGTTTTATCCATTATGGAAGTGGAACGCTGCAGCCGTGACGAATAAAGGTTTCCAGAAATATCTGCTACCAGTAGCTTTTTGTTTTATACTTCAGTTGTTATTTTCCATTATCGACTAGCAACTTATCAAAATGGTTCAAATGGCTCCAAGCACTATTGGACTTAACATCTGAGGTCATCAGTCCCATAGACTTAGAACTACTTAAACCTAACTAACCTAAGGACATCGCACACATCCATGCCCGAGGCAGGACGACTGTAGCAGCAGCGAGGGCCCGGCGGCGACTTATCAAATAGTAATATTTATTGCACGTTTGCATTATCGTGGGAGTCGTCAGCGATTCGAAATCGGTAACGGAAAATAAAAACTGAAGAATAAAACGAAAGGAGACTGGCTGTAGTAATTTCTGGAAACCTTTAAACAATGTATCTCCTCATGACTAGACCTAACAACTTAATTTTTTATTGGGACACTAATTTGCAGACAGAACTTACTATTTAATGTTATTCTCTTACGTAATTTCCAGGTCTTTGTAAATGGCTAATAGCCAAATAACAACGAAAGTTTCAAATTCAGCCATTTGAGGAATACATTTAGTCATTTATATAATTCATGCAAACTGAGTGCCCACAAACAACACCATTACAGTCAATTTTTTTCCAGTAAAGCCAGGGGCTTCCACCGTCGAAACATAGCAAATTAATAAAAAATCTGCCTGCAGCTATCAGTAGAAGCTCTTAACGTATGGTGCATAAGACGAAGTCTGCATTTTCAACACGTAAAAATCGGCATCAGGTAAACCGGATTGGTACTATATTAAATCAACATGACTTCCACCAACAGTTTACTCCAGACATTTCACACTGCGCGGTGGCCAGGTGTTGTGGGGTCCTTTGGCGGCAGACGGGTGAAGCCAGGTGACTCACAGGGCGACCTGTTTTCTCCTCGGCCTGTGCCGAGTTCGAAACCTGGTGACTTTCACAGTACTCACTCTCCGCCTGCTGAGTAACTGCAGATGCCAGTTCCTTCGCAGCCATCCATTTAATCCCAGCAACACTACAAAAATTTCCAAGCCACAGTACACACTGCGGTTATACTAAGCATCGCACCCAAGACGGCTATTCCATTGAATAGATGTATCTAAAGCTAGAGGTTTGCTATTTTCCTAGCTTACGAAGTGTCACAAGATGTGAAATGCAAATAACTTCAAATAAAATGTGCAACGGAACCTCTGGTTTGGATGAGAGTCCCCACGACACTTTCGCACTTCTCTTTAGATGTTCTTTTATCACCTCTGCCGGACTGAGAAGCAATTTGAAGTATCCCAGATATGTAATGGATGTTGCTGTTTAAGTGGTTTTTCGGCAATTTTATAATTAAAAATTGGACGGTCTTAGCCACATTTATGTCCAGTAAGTTAATTTGTTTATGCTGATGGTGAACTGTTTCTCACTGCACCAATCATGAATGCTCTCCAGGTGTTGCAGTATTTCACTGGAATTTTCTAGCGTTGCAACTTCTCTATACACAACATCTATAAACAGCCTCATGGAGCTTCTGACATCCACTAGGTAATTTGAACACATTGGGGACAGTAACGATTCTATAACACGACCGTGGTGTAGGCCAGTAACTAGTTTTACATATGAAGATTTCTCTCTTGTTAACAAGGACAGGATGTGCTTTACTTGCTAGGAACTCTGTTCAAATGAAGCTGATCTGATATTCCGTACGCTATTATTTTATTCACTAGGCGAGACTCCTGAATTGTGACGCCTACCGGAAGTCGATTAACGCTGATTAAGCCTGGGCGCCATTAACAACTCCCTTCTGGGTCTCATGGACGAATAAATCTGTTCATAAGATCCTGCAGAATGTCAGCTGATTCCTACAACGGAGATTTTTGGCCTCAGAAAGGTCTAATATGTGATCAGAAAACTTGTACCAAAATTTGACAACAGAGGCGTCATTGATATAGGCCTACAGTTGTGTGCATCAGTTGGATGACACCCTTTGAAAATTAGAATGCCCTGCGCACTTATCCAACCACTTCGAACACTTCGTTCCTCCAGCGACCTACTATAGACTGCGTTTGTTTTGTTGTCTATTACGTACTCCTTATGTCATTTTGGTGTTCGTGCGACGACTGAAAGAAGACGTTGTAATACAACCTTTCTCGGTGAAGCAATTCTGGAATACGGAAATCAGTATTTCTATCTTCAATCATCCCCAGTTTCAGTGCCAAAATAGTCACTGAAGGCCTGGGTAGATGACTGATCTGTTTATAAAATTGACAAACCAAAACTTGTGTGTTTTGCCACAAAGCTACAACAAATATAGCGCCTGATGCCGTGTAGCATGGAAGAATGATTTAATAACCAGTTCTTTAATATTAAATGCTCACTTTCCACTGGAACTTTTCTGACGGAGCACCAGCAAGATGTAAAGGTGAACACTTATCCAATGAAAACGCGTTAGTCTCATTGCGAAACCGTTTCCCAGCCCTATGTACTCGAGGAGGAAGATCTCAGTGACCGAATAAATCAATGATTTGCGGCAAACTAAGTTTCTTTGCCAACTATACAACATCCTTCAGAGGTGCTCCCTTACGTTGGCTACAACCTATCCATGTGGCACAGCCAGTTTGGTCGCCATATGGTGCAGTGGCCTTTTCGCGTCGTTAGCGTTCTACTCATGGCAGGCCAATGAGAACACAACGCTCAAGCTGGTGGTGTCCTTTCGCGTCAAAACCATCCGAGTACTGTAAATACGCATTGTTCCCTTGAGAAGTGCAATTCTTGCGTGAAACAATGAGCGGTGGTGTCTCGTTTAAGGGTCGACCTGTCCCTGCAGAGCCATTGCCCCCGAGTGGCTCGCTGTGAAAGTGGTCCGTGCAGTGAAAGCGCAGAGCTATCTTTAGGTCGGCTCCAAGTAGCTACACGCGGAACTAAGTTAGGTGTGCTAAGATGCGACTGGAACTCTAACCTCCTGAGAATGAAGAACGGTGGAGATCTGATTGCCGACTGCTCCACTTTTCACAACTAATCTGAGTGTAGTGATTGGTCGACGAGTTTTTTTCGCAGCACATGCGACTACAGTATTTCTGGTATCCGAATAACGGCATAATATGTGACATTCAGGTCAAAATAAATTGAAACTGCTGTGCTCCATCAGTTTCGACATAGATGAAAATTCAGAGAAAGTTTCCGGGGCAGGTCCATTGTTGCGATATTGATTTCGTTGGACACACAACCGGCCGTAAAACTTAACATTTTTTTCAAGGAATGCCATTTGCTAACAAGGGAAGAATACACTCTTTTAAGGGGTCGCCGATGTTGCTTGCCTTTCGCACGAGTGTAGTATACTTTGATGTAGTAAGTGATGCTCTAGTACGGAGTGCAAGAGTTTTCGAGAAATCTAGGTTCAAAGTTTTGCGAGTCTAATGAATACTGTACGCGAGCGTCATATGTCGAGCAGTGGCGGTTAACACAATCGGCTAAATAGGGAACCGTAAGTGGGCGTTGTTTCTTTTCTTCCACCAAAAACTTGTCTCGCTACAACGGATAATGTTTTTTTTTTTCGGAAAGCTACAACAATCATTGTGGTATATTCCTGGAATCGGTATGAAATGTATCGCGAATACAGTATACATTACTCAAAGCAGCTACGGAGGGCCCATTGTGTGACATCACTGCAAGCCGTACATTAATGTATCAATTAACAGTTGTACTTTTCCATCACGATACCTTATTATGCCTCCATTACAAAACGCCACGAATGTAAAATTATTTTCATTGTTCTTATTTATCCTTTAGGAAGAAGGACGATTCGTTTTAACTGTAGAAAGGTTTATGTAAGATATGACAAAAATGGACAGGTGCCAGTAGGACTCGCGCTCTGGAAGTTACTGTACATTTCGCTCTTCGATCATTAATTTAGTTACATTTTCGGAAAAGTATTATTTTGGAATTGCGGAAAATAAAATGTGTTCCCGGAGACTACTGAAGAGTTTAGGCACTTCTAGTTAGCAACGAAAATACCGAGTATATGTTCACATTTTTATGAACATCATCAGAAATAAGCTACAGTTTAGATGGAAGCAAATATATCAACCATGGCCTCAAGTGGATTGGCAAAATAAATTCTAAACCACGCTGTGCAGACCAAAACAGTTCAAATGGTTCAAATGGCTCTGAGCACTATGGGACTCAACATCTAAGGTCATCAGTCCCCTAGAACTTGGAACTACTTAAACCTAACTAACCAAAGGACATCACACACATCCATGCCCGAGGCATGGTTCGAACCTGCGATCGTAGCGGTCGCGCGGTTCCAGACTGTAGCGCCTAGAACCGCTCGGCCACCCTGGACGGCTACCAAAACAGTCACAACCGCAGTCTCTACCTGAAATCTAGTCTGTAATTTTCTGCCATTTCCCTCTCCCTGACTCAAATGGTGTATGTACCACTACCCAAGATTGGCAGAAGAGTAGCAATGAAATACAGGTAACTACTACAACAGAAGGAAGAATTCACCATAGGATTTTGCGAAGCCACCGAAAAACTCAGAGCCCCCGCTGTTCCCGAATCCACTGCTGGACCTCGCTCGGCTGGGAGAGAAATAGACCCAGCCATCCGATGCACCAATGACAGGTTTTAACAGCTACGCTTAAACATGATTCCGAAAATCTTCGTGCTATTCAGCTTAGTAGCCTAAAATTTGTTAGGGCTGCTATTCTTTGGCCTTAACAGTAGCAGCCTTAGTTACTTCATCGTTGCGACAGTAATAAAAGAATATCACTCTCCGCTGAATCATTCGTCGCACCTGACGAATGCATCCAGTTAGAGCAGGCGGCATCTTCTGCTTCGCCCATGTCCCGCTTGACAGGAATGTCCAAAGCTAAGGGAGACAGCATCAAACGCTGGCAACTTGTCCTGTCTTACTGTGCTGAAGTCAATAGTGAAGATCAACTTGCATGGCCCGCTAAGCAGTAGCGAGTTGTGCGATGTAACGCAGTGGGGGATTCATTCTAAGATACGAACCTTGGTTGCACTATCATACGCTTCCGGTCTGAGAGCCAGCTTCAGCTAAGTCTCTGGCAGCGGCGGTTTTCTTGGCACGCGTCCGCGGCCGGCAGTGTTCCCGCGCAGACGGCAGCAGGCGGCCGGCCGGCGTGACGTCAGCGCACCGCCTGACTCACTGGCGGCATTGCCACGCTGCCCCAGCCCATGACGCAACGCCGTGCGTGCTAAGGTCACCAACGACAGCCCCCACTTCTATCGGAACGCATCTCCGGAGGTCACGTCGCAGTCACTAATCAAATTCAACACTAACTTGTCACAGCAGTGTCCTTATCCTCATATAGAGCAATCGCTTTGAGACCGAACACATGTACCTTACTGCTAAAGCGTGTCACAGTTCTTTTTGCACGGCCGAATCGACCGAGATGGTGCAGACACAGAAACTGATTACGGATTCGGCAGTGTTGAAATCCTCGTCCAGCCAAATTTAAGTGTCGCTACCTAAATTAAATGGGGTTGTTAACACCGATTCCCAGCTCGTGCTCCGTTTCTGTTGACATCGACGAGGCGTCAACTGTAATATTTTCTTGTGCTTGTAATACATTGATAAGCGGATAGGCGGAAGTGGGAACTACGGGTGTTGATAGAATATCGATACATATTCCAAGAAGTATCGATAGATATATTGCACGAACATATCGATATACCGGTATCACACAGGCAGCATAGAGTGCCGATATTTTGATTTTACATTATATTTTTACGCAATCTTCGATAAATATTTGAAATTGGAGTAGAGCATAGTTTTACTTTCAATGTGTCGAGGAGTCTTACTACTTTCTGAGCCTTCATCATGGCACAAAGAAGTAGTCCGATTGTACTGGGTGGGTGTGTGAGTGGGTGGGTGTGTGAGTGTGTGTGTGTGGGGGGGGGGGGGGGGTTATGAATGCAATAACAAGACATCCGATGTGAAGAAATAGCACACCACCCGCGTTAAGAAACAATTTTTAACGCAATTAGTGTGCTATTTCTTCACATCGGCATTCCTCAAAAACAGTTGTTGAAACTGATCAAAAGAAACCTAAATGACGAGATTGGTCTTTGTGGTGGGCAGAGAAGTGTGAGGGAAAATGCTCGGTGGTAAAAACAGAAACTGCAACGTTTAACTACACTACGCAATTTTGACATTACTGCTAGGTCGCTGGCGTTCGCAGAAATGAAAAAAAAAAACCGGAAGTCGTTGACTTGTAGAGTTCCAGACAAAACCGACACGAGATGAAACCGAGCGACGGACCCATCGGACACCTTTTATTGTGCCACTTACCTGCAGTTATCATTGTCGGCAAAGTGGTTATCGCCAAGCGTGAACGTGCATGGTTTCCCTTTCAATTCTTGTTCTAAGGAGGGATAATGAGGCTGATAGCTTGTTGATGTACAGAATACCTAATAATAAATCAATACTTACACATACAACTCTAAAACTGGCATAATGTTTACAATATTTAGGCGATCTTTTACAGCCTGTCGATACTTTCTCGTCTACTTATCGATATTTATTTCGATATATCGAGGGCCAATAATGACATATCTTTTTTAAATATCAATACATCTGATTCCCGATATTTTTAAAAATATCAACAGTCCTAGGCGAACCGAGTCGACGCATACCTTACGTTTCTTGTCCATCTCACGTAAGGCCTTCGCTACAGCTGTGGTACGTTATTGTGCATCCATGACTACTCTGACATCTTAAAAGCCGTAACCAACTAACCCACGCAAGTGCAACGTAAAAACAGTGTTTACTGGTTGTCTTCAATTGCCCATACTACTGCTCCGTCCTCTTAAGTGCGCACTTCTCATCTGGTGGAGTCAGTCGTAGCTCATGAGACCAAAGGGGGAGAATTTCTGATACCTAGTATTCGACCAGGAAATTTTCCAATGGGCGTAAACACTGTAAACTATGATATCTGTACGGCGCGAAAATCGGCTGTTCATCCTAAATAATGGAGAGTGCGAGGTCATCCACATGAGTGCTAAAAGGAATCCATTAAACCGCGGTAACACTGAAAATGACTCAAATCTAAAGTCCGTAAATTTAACTAAATAGCTAGAAATTACAGTTACGAACAACTTAAGTTGGAAAGAACACACAGAAAATGTTGTTGGGAACCAAAGGCTGCGATTTAGTGGTAGAACACTTTGAAAGATGCAACAGATCTACTAAAGAGACTGCCAACACTACGCTTCTCAGCTATCTTTTTGAGTACTGCTGCGCTGTGGAGATTGTTTACCAGGTAGGATTAACGGATTACATCGAGAAAGTGCAAAGAAAAGCAGCACGTTTTGTATTATCGACAAATAAAGGAGAGAGTGTCACGGACATGATTCACGATTTGAGGTGGACATAATTAAAACAGGCGTTTCTCGCCGCGGCGGATTCTTCTCACGAAATTTCTATCAAAAAGTTTCTCCTCCCAATACGAAAATATTTTACTGGCGCCGGCCTACAGTGGGAGAAACGATCATCGTAATAAAATAATGTAAATCACAGATCGGAAGGAAAGACTTTTTCCGCGAACTGTTCGAGAGTGAAATAATAGAGAATGATTGTGAAGGTGTTTCGATGAATCCTCTGCCAGGTATTTAAGTGTGATCTGGAGAGTATCGATGCAGATGTACATTACGCATCTGGGATTTTGTTTGTTGACATGTCACCCAAGTTAAACCAGTCTTCGTGTCTTCGCAAAAGGTACATCTCCGTGTTCATGCTGTATCATGACAGGCGAAGAGCGCATACTACAGACAAAAATCATCACGAACAACTCTTGTTGAAAGCACAACTATAACAGCACGAAGAAGCAGTTTGCGCCTTCACTGTTAACTTTTTCTGAAGTTCTATGGCCACTGGTACTACAGATGTGTGCATCATTCTATCAACCAATTCCCTACTCTTCTGCATGACAACTGTGCAAGCCCCAGATAGCTCTAACGCTGCCAATGAAAAAGAAACAGGATCACGTCTTGACACCGATGAGGTACTAAGATATACAGCACATAGTGCATGCGGTTATTCTGTAGTTGTTTCTGCGCTCGTCTTATTTGTTCGCCTACTTTCTCTCAAAAGCTACACAATTCAGGGTCGGTCGATACACTACAGCATAGAAGTATCCAACTGATTCCCGGAATTTTCCAGACTTTCTCAGATCCAATAAGGGCGCCAGATAAGATTGCAGATCCGTTTGACAGGCTGCGTAAAACAACGCGCCATCTGGCGTACTGCTGCCCTCGCCCTTGCAGACATTTGCCGGCCGAAACGACACTGAATTTGGCTGCACGAGGCGCAGCTGGCTTCAGTGGGCTGCGTTGGTTCCCGCAGCTGAGGCAGCCACTTTCTCCCGTGCGCGCTGGAGCGGGCGTGCGCCAGTAGCTGCCCCATTACACACTCTGCCCCACTGGCGGCACAAGAAAGCCTGCTCCCAGTCGTGTCAATGCGCAAGGCACCAGCCATCTGTTCGTCAACGGCCTCTCATCCGTTTATCCCCTACAGATATTATTAAGGAATTCATTTTGACAACATCATAATTTCTGCGATTTGAAATCTTGATAGCATGCAAGTATGGGAAAATGTTTCTTTCAGTCTTTACCTCCCACGTTCGGTAAAGTGTTTTTCATAGCGGTGGGCATTTTCCTTTCTACCCTGCCTTAACTCAGCTCCCTGTTTTACAAGTGTTCTGCGTTAAACAAAGCTCGTAATTTTTCATAATTTCTTGCTATTCTCGAGACAATTTTCATGCCATTCTGTTCTCCAAAAGTAAGAAATTTGGAAGCTGATATGTAAAAATTAAAACGGCTTTAATGAAATATTTTTTGTGCGTGTATGTGGAGGAGGAGTGTCCTGTCATGTTCCACCACACCGCTCTCCGCCGCCTTTGGCATCCGCACCGGAATTAAGGAGCTCCATATAAATTGCTTTATTTGCACATGACAGTTGGATAACAAAGGCAAAAGAAGGCAAAGCAATGTACTTCAAATGGAAGGCACGCAAGTAAAATATTAACAGCACTGCGTCATGAGCGCCGGCAGACGGGACGCTTTATGGCCGAATGTTTTAGTCACTCTTCGCACTTAAATTTGTTTTGCGCCTGAATATCTGCCTTAACAACATGCATTCAGAGTTTACTCTCATTTTTCTACGATGAATTTGTCGATCTTAAAAGTTTCAAGCGGTTGTAATTCTTTAAAAATTCCATGACTATGCTCACTGTGACACGTGGGGTGTTCTACCTGTGTGAGCGCAATCCCTTTGGGAGACCGAGCCAACAGACTGCTGCGTAACATTTTGATTTTCAAGTCCAAGGCCAGCTGGATGGCAGGGCTAGATAACGAACGCGCAGGTTGCGCAATGTTTCTGCCCACATCCGGCGTGCACATCAAGCGTGGTGCGTTGCTATATACAAGGGCGAATGGTTTTCGTATTGTGCAAACTTTAATAAATTGCTAATAAAGTTCAATACAGTTTCCTAAATAATACTTAGACACCAGCTTCTCTTCGAGGGTTATACAATAATGTGTCAACGATCCAGGTATAGCGCTAATTACAGTCCTCGAGTCACTGAGCGTCAGTCAAGACGGCAGCCAGCCCCAGCTGCTACAGATTGATGTCGTATTTGGTTCTTGCAGGTCACGTTATCGATTCTATGGTGACGGGCGTAATATCGATTACTCTGACCAGGCTGCGTGCTGGAAATTCTCCCTTTCCAAGCGCGTGCAGTTCGCAGTGACTTCGATTTCTTAACACGTCATACAAATAAGGGCACGTTTCGAGATCGTAAAGCCTAGGGTTAACTTACATTTCTTTATCTTTTTCCACTGTTGGTATGCCTGACGCTGAAACAGAATTCGGAGGAGTGGATTCAAAGAATAGAAAACACCGACACCTTAAATAATTAAAATCACAATAAATGGATTCCGTGTTATCCCTGGTCAGGTGTGTGTAGCAAGGAAATAAATGTACAGCTCTTTGCCAAATAGACGTCTCAGAGATAGAAACACTGTTTGTACACGAGTAGCATCTCCTTCAAGAAGAAATGGAACAACGCGGTTTGCAAGTTCTACTGAAGGTCAAATGACAGGAGCCAAAACAAAATGCAAGGAATGCAACCTTTAAACATGCAAAATCAATTGGAGAGAGAACAATGAGAGTTATTTCTGGAACAGCGATGGCGGGAAAGCATGAAAGCACAGAAGCCTGCAGCCGAGCGGGAAGAGAGAGAGAGAGAGAGAGAGAGAGAGAGAGAGAGAGAGAGAGAGAGAGAAGTCGTAATGAAACGATACGCAGCGAAGTAAATACTACGTAGGTGTGTGCGCTGCGCTCTTATCGAATGCAGCAGTCAGCAGCTGACTGCGATAAGACCACTGTCAGGAAAGACACTTATCGCTGCACGGGGGGGATCAATAGATGCTTGAGAGCCCAAACTGCTTCGCGGTTTCTGTGATCCCTGCATCTCTCAACATAAACTTCAGAGCCAGGTTGGATACAACTTCGACGATAGCTTTTACCCATCAGAGTCTTACGTCTACTAGTAATGTACAAAGTTACACTCCTGGAAATGGAAAAAAGAACACATTCACACCAGTGTGTCAGACCCACCATACTTTCTCCGGACACTGCGAGACGGCTGTACAAGCAATGATCACACGCACGGCACAGCGGACACACCAGGAACCGCGGTGTTGGCCGTCGAATGGCGCTAGCTGCGCAGCATTTGTGCACCGCCGCCGTCAGTGTCAGCCAGTTTGCCGTGGCATACGGAGCTCCATCGCAGTCTTTAACACTGGTAGCATGCCGCGACAGCGTGGACGTGAACCGTATGTGCAGTTGACGGACTTTGAGCGAGGGCGTATAGTGGGCATGCGGGAGGCCGGGTGGACGTACCGCCGAATTGCTCAACACGTGGGGCGTGAGGTCTCCACAGTACATCGATGTTGTCGCCAGTGGTCGGCGGAAGGTGCACGTGCCCGTCGACCTGGGACCGGACCGCAGCGACGCACGGATGCACGCCAAGACCGTAGGATCCTACGCAGTGCCGTAGGGGACCGCACCGCCACTTCCCAGCAAATTAGGGACACTGTTGCTCCTGGGGTATCGGCGAGGACCATTCGCAACCGTCTCCATGAAGCTGGGCTACGGTCCCGCACACCGTTAGGCCGTCTTCCGCTCACGCCCCAACATCGTGCAGCCCGCCTCCAGTGGTGTCGCGACAGGCGTGAATGGAGGGACGAATGGAGACGTGTCGTCTTCAGCGATGAGAGTCGCTTCTGCCTTGGTGCCAATGATGGTCGTATGCGTGTTTGGCGCCGTGCAGGTGAGCGCCACAATCAGGACTGCATACGACCGAGGCACACAGGGCCAACACCCGGCATCATGGTGTGGGGAGCGATCTCCTACACTGGCCGTACACCACTGGTGATCGTCGAGGGGACACTGAATAGTGCACGGTACATCCAAACCGTCATCGAACCCATCGTTCTACCATTCCTAGACCGGCAAGGGAACTTGCTGTTCCAACAGGACAATGCACGTCCGCATGTATCCCGTGCCACCCAACGTGCTCTAGAAGGTGTAAGTCAACTACCCTGGCCAGCAAGATCTCCGGATCTGTCCCCCATTGAGCATGTTTGGGACTGGATGAAGCGTCGTCTCACGCGGTCTGCACGTCCAGCACGAACGCTGGTCCAACTGAGGCGCCAGGTGGAAATGGCATGGCAAGCCGTTCCACAGGACTACATCCAGCATCTCTACGATCGTCTCCATGGGAGAATAGCAGCCTGCATTGCTGCGAAAGGTGGATATACACTGTACTAGTGCCGACATTGTGCATGCTCTGTTGCCTGTGTCTATGTGCCTGTGGTTCTGTCAGTGTGATCATGTGATGTATCTGACCCCAGGAATGTGTCAATAAAGTTTCCCCTTCCTGGGACAATGAATTCACGGTGTTCTTATTTCAATTTCCAGGAGTGTATTTAAGTCCGTAGCCTTCGAACGAGATATTAAGTCGTGAGTGTACATGTTGTGCCCTATTGAGAGAACTGCGAACTGATCGTTCTGTTAATTTCGTGTTTTTTACCAATTAAAGCAGCGGCAAAAATTACCATGAATTGGATTCTAACTGAATCATGACGTAATACGGTTGCTTTCCGGCCTGTCGATTACGGCAGTAAACTACAGAGAGATACCAACTACCGCAACATCGAGAAATTTCTTACCACTATTCTCGTCTCCATCTCATGTCATCAACTGATTTCCCTGATCTTATAAGGCTGAAGTGGCTAAGTTTTGTGTCTCTTCTGACGCTGGGTCTCAAGACGGTGCTATTTCTCACAGTACATACACAATTACAAATGTTGTTTACTTTGAGCAGTAATGCAGACCTTCAAACGTGACTGGTTCCTGCGTAACATTGTGGCTCTGTACGCACGTTACGACGGCACAGCAAGTGAAAAGGATGCGTCGCAGCCTCAACCGGAACACGCTGCCCGTGTGTGGACAATAGGCCATCACCTGTCTCAGCTACTCGTACTTCAGTGTCCGTTTAACAGCGCGGCATCACATCCCTAGCTCATGGCACGAACAGTGATTGTAAGGCTGACGAGAGAACGTCTACAGGTGTAACTTCTCGAACTTGTGTTTGAACACCAACGATGTCAAAACTTCCTATTAGATTAAGACTGCGCGCCCAGGCCTCGAACTTGAGACCTTCGCCTTTACCGTGCATGTGCCTGAGCGACTGAGCTATCCAAGAACGAAATGAGTCACTACCCGCCCTCAGTGCTTTACTTCCACCAGTTTGGAAGGCAGAAGATGAGATACTGGCGAAGTTCGAAAGGTATAGGTTTAAGTGCCGGTGGTTATAAATCTGTGAAGGCGAGTCGTGAGAGCATATATTTTACTGCCAGTTTCAATGTGCGTGCACGAAATATAACATATGATACTTACGTAGTAAGAGCTGACAAGGAGTTTGTAATTTAATCCAAAGAATTTAGTGCATCGTGTGATTATGTGGGAACACACTGCCGAAATATTTAATTTCTCTGCCTTCGTAATTAATAAGAATTTAATATTCGGGAAACCGAAAAATCAGAGTCCAGGGAGAGAAGGTGGGCCTCCTCCCGTCTGGCAGCAGATGCTGGCTGAAGTGTTTACCATCG
Organism: Schistocerca cancellata; assembly: GCF_023864275.1. Lineage (NCBI taxonomy): Eukaryota > Metazoa > Arthropoda > Insecta > Orthoptera > Acrididae > Schistocerca > Schistocerca cancellata. The sequence goes on from NC_064626.1 coordinate 884,892,897, forward strand.
GTACTGGTTATTTAACAATTCTGACAATATTCGCGACGCATGCCGCGCAGGGTAGCCGCGCGGTCTGATGTGCCTTGTCACCGTCCGTGCGGCTCTCCCCGTCTGAGGTTCGAGTCCTCCCTCGGGCATGGGTGTGTGTATGTGTTGTCCGTAGTGTAACTTCGTTTAAGTTAAATTAAGTAGTGTGTAGGGTTAGGGACCGATGACCTCTGCAGTTTGGTCCCGTAAGACTTTATCACACATTTCCATTTTTTTAATCCCCCCCCCCCCCCCCCCGCGACGCATCGCTGTGTCTTGTGATTTCCTTGCATCAGCCTAAGCGGGTGTTAGGTCGTGGTTGCAATCACCCCTGATATATATCCAAATCTGCATGTACAGTCCACTTTGCGCTGAAGCCGGAACGAAGCATTCGGAAGCGCAGCCACCGTCCAGAAAAAACATTTCAAGCGAGATGGTGCGATGATCTGGGTCCACTCGCACTGAGGATGAGCCTCGCTTGGCACTGTGTGGTCAGTATCTTATGTCTTCATTTCTCTAAACGGTTTGATGCGAATGGCACACTGGCGAGTGTTACCAAGAAAGTAAGTTCGCCACACAAGCGATGACAGACCACACGCTCCGAAATACGAGAGCAAACGTAGCCGTCAATATCATATACAACGATAAGCACTTACCGAACGTTGGCACGGCGTCTGAGAATTGCAGTTCTGCTTGTCCCTTCCGCCAGCTAACAGTAAAGCTCCGGGAAGAAGTTTTCCGAACACAGAATATGGCGCAGATAGAAATTAACGTCAGCTCTGCATAGCTTTAAGATCCGGACGTCTTGCGCAAGTAGTGCACCGAGGGTGGGGGCTATTTTACTGTGGTTTTTGATATAATGAAAGGTGAGCAGCCCTCTCTCAATGTTCGTGCCGACGTGCTGATCCGCGACGTTACTTGCCAACATTTCGGCCAGCATGATGCAGATTTTCTGTCGGCGTTAGGCAACGGAAATTAGTAATCATCCACAAAATGGTAGAGTTCCGTCATGTTTTATACCCAACGTATTCCTACTGTAGTTCGGTGGCTCACTGGTTACAACGCAGACTACGAATCCAATTGTACCTCGTTACAACCGAGTCAGTCCTAGACATATGTTGTCACTTCTTTCGCCTCTGTTCATGCTCAATGTTAAAATCCCAGGCTACACCGTGGTTCGAAGTCCTCGATAAATAGTAGGAATCTCTATAACTAGATGGGTAAGTCATTTCAAAGGTCAGAGGAAGGCAAGACCATACTACCACCTCCAATAAGACCATGCCGAGTTAAGCACTGTGTTCAAATCAACCTTTGGGTTGTTGATAATAATGCATTCCTACCGGTTAAGGATTTTTTACAGCGACGAAAGGTTGTCACATATAGGTTCCAAAACCAAACAGCAAACTTCAGGGACACGGAAATACAGAAGTTCGTCTCACGAGGTACGAGAATTACGGTGGTATGTTGGGAAGCAGATAAATATTTTACTTTTATTTCAAATAACGCTTCCGGGTGACAATGCTTGGGGCTTGAGTTCAGCCTGAGATGATCAGCTTATCGACCCGCCTCCGGCACAGCTATAATGGGACTGCCAAAGGAAGCCCAACGTGCCCTCGCTTCCGCCTTGGAACGCCCTGGCGACACCAACTTAGCAACGGCAATGGCTTCACGCGCGAGCTCTCCTTGTCATTGAACCCAGCACAATGTCTACGTTCCAGATCGCTTCCATATCACATCTACATGAAAATTTAAATGAAGACTACAATTGTGATTTTATAGTAACCTGTTAGCGAGGAAACTATTTTCTAACAATTTAGTCGCAAGATCGCTAAGCTTGTTCCTAAGTGCGACAGGACTGGCACTAACTATTGGTTACACTGCAGCGAGACGCCAATGAAAATTATTTTTGTTTTAGTCCACGATTTCAAGGCAAAGCAGGAAACTGCGGGCACCCCAACGTCTGCGATGCCTACCGTACTAAAAACACCTTTCAGAACCATGGCCCGATTGCAATTCACACTTTTAACGTGTTGGACGTCTCTTAATTGTTTTGGAACACCGAAGATTCCTGTCTTAAGTTGATCGAGACAAGAGTTACTTTCTGACATCAGGTTTGGAACGACCTTTAATTCAGACTGTTAGGCAGTTCAAACGGATTTGAGGAGTTTCGCTTCACAGCATCCAGCTTGAAATTCCGGCGTAATATGGCAACAGTAAATACGATAGGCGACAGAGCAAAAACTTGTCGATATTTAACCATTTCATGCATCTGGAAGCTCGAGAAAAAATTTTATTCGTATTTTTGACGTCACTTTCAAGAATTTTAACTTCCGCAATTTGACGCTCTTTCATCAACCGGAAATTACAATTTACACAGCATTCTGTTCATTAAGAAAAAAAAGTTTCCGTCGAGAATGGGCAACGTATGAAACGCCGCTGCCGCACGCTCCCTACTTTTTCCGAGGAATTTTTGTTTGAGCTGGCTCAAACTACACAACAGAAAAACGAAACAAAATATATTTATAAATAGCTGTTTTGATGTAAAATTAAAGAAAAGAAATCACAGAAGATGAGGCAAGTAGTCAACACTTCTGTTCAATACGGTAGAATGTGAAATTCGTTTAGGATTATTCTGACAGATAAGGAGAAGTAGAATGCCAAATGTTTGTGGTGCTAAATTTATCTTTAACTCTGCACTGTAACGAATAAGAGCATTGCCCGCAAGGGCCAAGATTACGGGTTTGAGGCCCGGTCCGGCACAGTTTGAATCGGATGGGAAGCTCCAATCGGCATGGTAGTCGACATCCCTAAGTGACGGCGGGCATTAGGGACTGAGAAATGATCCAACCGAATAATGGTAATTGTGATATACAGTTGGCATGTTATGTCTGCATCAAAACACTAGTAATATAACGTGTAAAATGTTACGGACGTCAGAGGAGGAGAATGGGGAAGGGGACCGACAGGGAGTTGCCTTTATTAACGCGCATCTCTCATTTCACGTTGCACTGTGAATCTTCACTATTGTATCGCCAGCATTAATTATGATCAGTTTATCTGCCTAGTCTTGCGTATAGGGGGATAAGCTGGAGCCAAACAGTTGCTCGTTAATGTCCTGGCGGTGGCAGACATAACATTTAGGAAGTTCTCGGTTTACTTGCCGAGTCAAATTCGTCGAAAATTTACAATATTTTAATGAGTACCTTTTGTATTTGAATTTGACGCGCCAAGTAACAAAGACCCCGTCCCTGACACTTTGTAGCTAGACTTTGGTAGGAAGCTTGCCACGACTACTCTATATTGTTTGTAGTGCGGGTCTAGGTTGTTAATAGAATTTACATGGGGGCAAGCTACAGTAAAAACTACGCGGTATCATTACGCAGTGTATTTCTTACTTTCTTTCTGACCCGTATGTCCGAAAGACCCTACTCTTAGTGCCTTGTTCTAGACCGAGTTCTGAACGGTTCGCGAAGGTCGAAATATGCTTTAATAATGGCAGAAGTAAAACTTCCTGGCAGATTAAAACTGTGTGCCGGACCGAGACTCGAACTCGGGACCTTTGCCTTTCACGAGCAAGTGCTCCACCAACTGAGCTACCCGAGCACGACTCGCGCCCCGTCCTCACAGGCTGTGGCTAAGCCATGTCTCCGCAATATCCTTTCTTTCAGGAGTGCTAGTTCTGCAGGTTTCGCAGGAGAGATTCTGTAAAGTTTGGAAGGTAGGAGACGAGGTACTGGCAGAAGTAGAGCTGTGAGGACGGGGTGTGAGTCGTGCTTGGGTAGCTCAGCTAGTAAAGTAACTCAGTTGCCCGTGAAAGGCAAAGGTCCCGAGTTGGAGTCTCGGTCCGGCACACAGTTTTAATCTGCCAGGATGTTTCATATCAGCGCACACTCCGCTGCATAGTGAAAATCTCATTATGGCAGAAGTAACTTGCAAGATACTTAGAAATTGGTCTGTGCCAAATACTGTTACAGCTGCGTTGCGGTCCCACCGGTTCGTAAGCGTTGGGCAGACAGGAAGGTGCAACGACGCGGTGTTGGGTGCAGTGTGGGCGGGCAGAGCGGCTGCGACCGCGCCCACCTCTCACGCCAGTACGCGGGCCTCACATTGCTTTCTGTAACGCGCCTCTACGTTCAACGCCTCACCTCCTGTCTCCATAACGGACTCGTGTACGGACTATACAAATCTGAGTGGCAACTCGCGTAACGATAAGGGGCAAACTACTTCAGCCTGCAGATTAGTTTCAGAGGTACTGTAAATAAGAAGAAAGTAATGACCGATTGTTGCAGGTAACGAAGACGCAGAGGATTAAGACGGATTATAACAGCTATCTGATGTTACAGCGTGGCTCGGAAGTTAATCCATTGTCAGAAATTGAGGACTTCAATAATAACAGCTGAACTAGGTTATGTTAACAGACAAGTTCCTTGCTGGAGAGACGGCCGTGCTATTGGGCATAATGAAAGATAGTAAATGTAGCGATAGCTGGGTGCAGACTGTGCTGCAGTTCGTTCAGTTTCACGGTGTCCATGAAAGCAGTAAAAACGAGTTACAGATCTATATTGCTATATATCTATCGCGATTCACAGTCAGTGTTTGGGATTGCCTATCTAACGGCTCCCCGGGGCAATAAAATTTTGGTTTTCAGTGTTTCATATAATTGATGAAAGAATTTAAAAACATTTAATACTGTTTCAACTCATTAAAAGGTATAATCTGACAGTTTCATCACACTAAGGAAATTGTTTGTGTGTCTTGAGGCAGCGCAACTCACGGCGCGCAAATTATCCATGTTACATTCATCCAGTATTTGAGAATGAGAGCTCTTCTAGCGACCTCCAACAAACTTTAAACAATTTCGAATATTTTATGAGCTTTTTCTCACTTCCAAGCTTAACCTCAAATGTTTATGACACTAACTCATCTGTCAGATAATTAGACGTCTGAAGCTGTTTTATAGTTTGGAAATGAAATGAAATGTCGTGTGGCTAGGGCCTCCCGTCGGGTAGACCGTTCGCCTGGTGCAGGTCTTTCGACTTGACCCCACTTCGGCGACCTGCGCGTCGATGGGGATGAAATGATGATGATTAGGACAACACAACACCCAGTCCCTGAGCGGAGAAAATCTCCGACCCAGCCGGGAATCGAACCCGGGACCTTAGGATTGACACTCCGTCACGCTGACCACTCAGCTAACGGGGCCGGACTATAGTTGGGAGTTCTATTCTTTAAAGAAGTTGGGGGTTTATTGGTAATGGTCTACATTAGGGGTGACCAACCTTTTAGCTTATCCGGGTTCAGTGGAAGAGTATTTTTGGGTCGCACATAGCATACTTAGCACTAACAGTGGAGAAAAAAAAACAGGATGGACGGATGAGGGAATAGCATCGCGTGGCGGGAGTTTGAAAGTATTCGGTTTATCTTATCTTTATGTAAACGGAATTTTACAGATTTTTCCCTTTTTTTTGCGGATTGTGACAGATTCTCACTTCTTGCGCCGCACTGATACTCGCTTTGGGTCGCGGACAGCAGGTTGGACATCGCTGGTCTAAATGCTGTTCCTATCACCTTCGCTCTTAAGTAGCGACATTTTTTTTTCTTCAAGACAGAAAATTAATGATTCCGATGAGCCGTGTAGTGGGCGACTGAGGACATCGCTAACAGAATTGGTAATGTTTCCCCAGATAAAGGAATCTAAATAAATTCACAATACTATTTCGAGAAAACTATCCCATACTTCATGTAGGAAGGGGGCAATGGGGCACTGTGTAAGCTGCGCACCTACTGCATGTACTGCTGGTAGATCCAAACAGTACGGATGTACGTTTGCGCCACACTGCGTAATAGATGCATCTCTGCTTGTTGTTTCCGGAAAACAGCCGGCTGCCGGCGTCTGCTACCACCTGGTACAGTTAGGACACACCTACGGGCCGATACGAGCGTGGCGGTGGCGGCATGGCCCGGGAAGTCGGCGCGCTAATCCGCGGCGAAAATACGCGTCGCACCTGGCGGCCTTGTCGCCGTGGGCGTGGCGCGAGCGCGCCCTGCCCCAGCCCAACTGTCACCTCAGCTTATTCGTAACGGTCCAAGGCGCAGTGCACTCTACTGCAGCCCGTACCGGTACTCACTAGACTGTTTAATGTTCAGTTTGAAGAGGCTTGGAAATGCACTACAGCGCAGCATCGGGTTCGACGATACCAATAGAATCCTACAGCTCCAGCCTGTTTCTGTCCTCCATCCTACAAGGATAGTGTATGCTATGTCAGTTCAGCATTTCCAACGGCTACTTCGTAGGGCTACAAACGGAAAAGCAATGCGACCCAACAGACACTGAGCCGTACGCTGATTCCGAATGCCTAGTTACCTGACGGATGTTCTGTTGTATCGGCAACCTCCCTCTATGCTCGACGAATTTCTAACCAGTTCCGACTACCCCTCCCTACTTTTTTACTCACATCGCTTAAGACGCGGTAACTACCTGGAATACCTCCTAATATCGTGTTGGACCTCCTTTCGCCGGCGTAGTGTAGCAACGCGACGTGGCGTGGCGTGGACTCAACAAGTCGCTGCAAGTCCCCTGCAGAAATATTGAGCCATGCTGCCTCTATAGCCGTTCACAATTCCAAAAGTGTTGCCGATGCAGGATGTTATGCACGAACTGGCATCTCTTATCTCCCATAAATGTTCGATGTGATTCATGTCTGGCGATCTGGATGACCAAATCACTCGCTCGAATTGTTAGAAATGTTCTTCAAACGAATCGCGAGCACCTGTGGCTCGGTGACATGACTTTTTTTGTGTGTGTGGGGGGGGAGACATGAAGTTAAGGAATGGCTGAAAATGGTCTCCTCATAGCAAGTAGCTATTTCTTGTCAATGATCCATTCAGTTGTATCGGAGGACCCAGTCCTTTCCATGTACCAAAGCACACCAATATGGAGCCGCCACCAGCTTACACAGTGTTTTGCCGCCAACTCTGGTCCATGGCTCTGTGCCACACACGAACCCTACCACCAGCTCTTACCAACTGAAATCGGGACTCTTTAGACCAGGCCACGGTTTCCTGTCTTCTGGAGTCCAACCGATATGGTCAGGAGCTATGTGCTGTTAGCAAAGGCATTCGCGACGGTCGTCTGCTGCAATAGCCCATTAACGCCAAATTTCGCCGCATTCTCCTAACGTATACGTTCGTCATACGTTCCATATTGATTTCTGCGGTGTTGCTTGTATGTTAGCACTGATAACTCTACGCAATCTCCGCTGCTGTCGGTTATAGAGTGAAGGCCGTCGGCTACTGTGATGTCCGCGGTGAGAGGTAATTCCTGAAATTTGTTATTCTCCTCACACTCTTGACACTGTGGGCCCCGGATATCGAATTCCGTAACGATTTCCGAAACGGAATTCCCATGCGTCTAGCTCCAACCACCATTCCGCGTTCAAAGCCCGCTAATTTCCATCGTTGGCCATTATCACGTGGGAAACGTTTTCACATGAATCACCATGAGTACAAATGACAGATCCGCCAATGCACTGCCCTTTTATACCTTGTGTACGCGATACTACCTCCGTTTGCACTTGTGCATATCGCTATTCAACAACTTGTCACCTCAGGGCAGTGTTTTCGAAGTATATTAATGTTGTATAATAATGTTGTAAATAAAGACGAAGTCTGGTTGTCAACTTAGCAGTGCATCGGCTAAAAAGAATGGAGTCGAGAGAAGACTCGATGGGAAGGTTTCTAACGGTAGTACGCTCCAATGCGTTAATCTACATTAATTATAGAGTGAGAGGATGTGACACTACTATGAAATGCTCGAAAGAGTGGATCGATAAGCCGGTGGGTCCTTTGATTACTATTTGCAAAGCGTAGACAATGTCTGTCCTGGAATGCAGTGTCGGTAACACAATACAACCGCTACTCAAGACAGTCACGTGAGATAAGTAGTGAGGATGTTCAACTGGAGAACGTCTGAGTGAAGTTGTAAATCACAATATGTTGCAATTTAGTATCGTTCATTGCTCTTCATAAAACTGTCCCATACTTTATACAAATCACATGTGGAACAATGCAAAGTCGTTTTATAACATAGAAAGGTACGGATTGTATTCGGTTAAAAGTAAGTCTTTAGGGGTAATGGTACGATGCGATATGAAATTTAACCGACACAAAAATCAGTAGCGTAATCTAGGCGAATGGCGGGTACCTGTTTGAAGGGGTCTGGGAAAATGCGGGTCAGCTGTAAAGGAAATCGCATACAGGACACTAGTAAGACTAACTGCACAGCATGGTTTTGCAGTAGCTACCAAATAAGCACCAAAAAATTTCAGAGACGCGCTACTGTGATCGTAACAGCTCCCGCTCAGTCTCGCGAAATCCTGGTGAGTAAATTTTGACACTATCTTTCGTATCGCGTAGAGGTTACGACGAGTACATAACAGGGATTGAGGGCGCATATGGAGAAGTAGATAGTTGTTTCTCACCAGCTCAATATGCGAATGGAATAGAACAGGAAAATCTAATATTGGTACTAAGTATCCTCAACCCTGTACAGTACAATGGCCTGCAGAGTATTTATATGAAGATGAAGATCGATATTTGCTGCGGACTACTACGCATTTATTTTCGTTCAAAATGGTTCCAATGACTAAGCACTATGACATCAGAGGTCATCAGTCCCCTAGACTTAGAAAGTACTTAAACCTAACTAACCTAAGGACGTCACAGACATCCATGTCCGAGGCGGGATTCGAACCTGCGACCGTAGCAGGCGCGCAGTTACAGACTGAAGCGCCTAGAACCGCTCGGCCACAGCGGCCGGCATTTATTTTCGTTGGCGTTCGTATCGGAACCTCATACGTCACAATTTCTAATAAAGTAATTGTTCAGCAGATTTAACTTACGGATTTTACGGGCTACGAGTGAAACAGTCTCACACAATGCGCAGCTCTGTGCTCTTTGTACAATCTCCTTCGTGGGCAGAATACTTCGGAACTAAGTGAACTGACAATGGGAACAGTAAGTCTAACAGCTGACGTTCACAATCGGCATGTTGCAGACGGCAGACACCCTAGGCGAGGGAGAAGTAGGCCTATATCCGTCAAATGTAATGTGGGGGTACGTGTTAGGGAACCGTGCCCCATCCTCCGTATGAGAATGAAAGTCATGCAGCTGAGACGCTGGCCAACCTCGAACGTTTCGGGGAACGGTACTGCTGGCGGCGAGGACGCGGTGGCACTCGACGGCGCGGCGGTCACCGGTGCCAACCAAGAGCGCCACCCGGGGCCAACTGGGTTATCGCGATCACGCGACCGGCAGGGATTCCATCGCGCGCCCACCGCAAAACCGCACCGGCCCAACTGTATCCAATAGCACCCACGGCAGACGCTCAACTCTCAGTGTGGCTAGCGCCAGAAACAAAGGTTAATCTGCCGTCGACGACGAGGTCGTGTGAAACTGAAGACTAGCTCGGACGGCAAACGGGGAAGAAAGAAATTCGCCGTAGCATTTCACAGGAGTCATTCCGATACTTGCTTTACGCGATTTAGCAAAATCACTGAGAACCTGAATCTGGATAGCCGGACAGGGGTTTAAGCCGTCGTCCCGAACACGATCGAGTGTCTTGCCCCTGCGTCACGCATCTGATGGAAACACACAGAGTGTGGATGGAAACACGCAAGTGGCGTTCGTTAATCTGAACACCGACGGACTGCAGCTTTCCTCTGACCAGACCAGCATGTTGCCTCATTTCTCGTCTGTGGTTTTCTCACCTCAGTTTCGACAAGTAAAAGCTGCAGATTAACCACAAAGTTCTGATATATTAACAGCAAGCGGTCATTTCCACCGTTTTTTTAATTATTTGGAGACTGATTCAGACTGGTTTGGGTTAGACTGAACTACCGTTATGTAATTCTGCAGGCTTTCGTGGCCGTTGTCACTGTAGTTAAAATCTTCTGGGTTATTAGGCCACGTCATACTTCTACTAAAATGATCAACGTTTCGACCCCTCTGCTGGTATCTCCCTCAGCATCTTCTGGTGTCCACTGCTGCTAGAACTACTGCTGCTTCCCAGTGTGTATCAGGGCATGCAACTGCGATAGGACCGACGTAGTCTAGGAAAACAAATATTTAGTTTCATGGACATCATGCACTTTGGAGACACTGGCTAGCAGGAGAGTGCAAGGGATCTTCTGTCGTCATGTTCGCAACATCATACCAGTATTAAAGAGAAGTTACTTCGGAATTGCATTGAAATCCTGTACACTGCTACTCCTTCTTGCTGAAGCACCTAAACAAGTCCGCATTTGCGGTGAGAATTACGTCAGATGTATGAGATATAAATATAAAAAACTAAAAAAATTTGCATACTTTTCTTACTTTCGATCCTTTTTTTGTCATAAGGAATCATATTCTGAGATTACTCGTCAAACCGAGCAAAAGTTTTTAGCGTGCAAATGTGTGTAATAAGACTCATCTTTGGTGTAAACTCAAGAACATCTTGTAGAAACCTGTTCGAGGAACTTTGTATTCTAACCACTGCTTTCAGTATATACATTCCTTAATGAAATTTTTTGCAATTAATACATCTCTATTTCAAACCAATAGCTCAATACATAATATCAATTCTAGGAATAAGAAGAATCTACATGAAGACTTAAAATCACATTCTTTGGTCCAAAAAGGGATCCAATATTTAGGAACACACATTTTCAATAAATTGCCAGCAACCATTAAAAACTTAGTTTCAGATGAAGCGCAGTTTAAACAAAGTCTGAATGACTTCTTGATAGACAACTCCTATTGTAAAGAGACCAGCGTAAGTAAAAATGGCTTAGATTTCAGTTTTGACAGCACTGGGTCACAACAGTCAAGATTAGGTATTTTGTGCATCATAAATTTAGTAAAATTGCATAACTATGTTTCATTCTGACAGTGTATTAATTTTGTAAGTATTAACAGTTCCAGTTGACTGTAATATGTTCATCTATTTTGCCAATCTCCTGACAAATTGTCAGAGAAGTGAGTATTATTTTCAAATTTTTTTACGTTATACTTTCTGACTTGTTCCACACCCCTGAGAATCATCCCATTTTTGAGTCTATGGAATGAAAACAATCTAATCTCAATACTTCCCCAAATCGCTCGGTGTTACAGTAATATAAGAGAAAGCTTCTGTACTATGTTCAACTGAAGTATGCGCCGCCTCTTCAGGTTTGTGTAATTGTTGAAATTACACCCATTTGAAGCTGCTTGCTAAAACCAAGCGTTTGCTTCAACAGTCTCCCCCCCCCCCCCCCCAAAAAAAAAAACCACATGCACGCGTACACACTCTTCTCTGTAGACATTGACAATCCCTTGATGCCTCATGCTGTGTCCTGCCACCATATTCTTTCTTTTAGTCACGGTTTGCTACAAATTTCTTTATCCTGAATTTGATTCAGTAGCTCTTCTACCCATCTAATCTTCCACACTCTTCTCTAGCATCACATTTCAAAAGCTCTTATCTTCATGTCTGGTATGTTTGTCGTCCACGTTTCAATTTCGTACAAAGCGACACCCCAGACAAACACCTTTAGAAAAGACTTCAAAACATTTATATTCGTTGTTAAATTTATATGCTTCAGAAACCCTTCTCTTAATATTGTAAATCTGCATTTTATACCTCTCTACGGAAGCCATCAGTTCTTTTGCTTCCCGAAACTCATCCGTTCTTAGTGTAATTTCCTGGTCTACTAACCTCAACACCGCTAGTTCAACTTTCAATTACCCTTGTTCTACTTTGATATTTATGTTACAGCGTCTTTTCAAGACACTTTACATTCTGTTCAACAACTCTTTGCAAGTCATTTGCCGTCTCTGACAATTGTAATGTCACTGGCAAATCAAGTTTTCAATTCTCCCTGAATAAATTCACTTTCCAAATTTCCCCTTTGTTACCGAGGAGCCTTGCACCGTTCACATATTGATTAACATTTGGGAGAGGCTGCAACCGCGTCTCGCTCTCTTCTGAATTACTGTTCCATTTTATATATTTCGACTCTGAGAACAGATGTTTTGCTCCTTTAGATAACTTTTAGCGACCTGTATTTAATCTGTTACCTCCAGAATTTCAAAGAAAATATTACAGTCAATACTGTCTAAAGTTCTGTCTAATTCTGTAAGTACTAAATAAACGTATATCTGCTACCTTCAAGTTATCTTCTAAGGTAAGTCGTACGGTCTTCGCTACCTCGTCTGTTCCTACATTTCTCCAGAACCCAAACTGATCTTTCCAAGGAGGCTTGTACCAGTTTTTCGATTCTTCTGTAAATAATTCTTGTCCGTATTTTGCAAACAATATTTATTCAACCGATGGTTCTGTAAAAACGTATGTCAGCACCGGTATTCTATGGAACTGGAACTATTACAATGGCGAGCTTTGGATTTTCAACTCGTCTTGGTTTTTAATACTTGGTCCACTTCTACGCAGTACAAATTCACCACTTGACAATAGTTGAAATATGATGAAAACTCACTAAAATCAAATGTGACGATTTCAGACAACTTGGCACTTTGGTTAATTTACCTGTGCAGGGCAATGCCCTACCGACTGATCGGAATGAGTGATGGCGAATGGCAGAGCTGACCACTGCCAGCTGTATTGGATTTGCCTGCGTGTGGCGCCGCAGGTTGTTGTCCCGGCATTGTACAGTACATAGGTTAGGCTTCAGCTGCTGCATCAGATAAGAGCTATCCGGTTCCTATGCTTTATTCTCCGCACCTCGCCTAGTCGATATCATTTGTTTGTGGATTCGAAGTAGTTCTGAGGTGATTAACGTCTCGGCTGAGGGGCACTACAAATCATCGAATAATTGATGCTAGCAGGCCACGGCGGCTTTATGCAAATTTAAGCGCGAATTAAGACTGCTTTCACGACTATTTTAGCGGTTTACAAAATACTCTAACTAGCATACTGTAAGCACGTATTACACGAATAAAGCTTATTCAGATGCACAGACCTCAGATCTCTGGGCTTTTAATAGATAGCTAGGATACTGTGACATGTGCAGAAGTATTTCATTTAAATTCCAAGACAATGACTGCTCTCTGTGTAGGCATTTTGAAGCCAAATGACTGCTAGCGATGTCGATAACGTACTTCAAACACAAAATATTCAGAACCTGAAACCGTCTGAGTTCAATATGGAGAGAAACTCCGTAGACAGAAAAGGCGTTCCAGATGGAAGTTCAAACTCCTGTCCGGCCATACTACAGATTTCCTAGAGTTGTTTATGGCAAAAGCCGAGATGGTTCCTTTACAGGGGCACGGTCGATTTCCCCTCCACGTGCTTCCTCAATCCAAGCTAGTGTTTCTCCTTTAATGACTTGTCGCGTCAAACCCAATCTTCCATCCTTCAACCCTAATTTTTCTCTTTTCCTGATCAGGTAACACTAAATTTTGATATCTTGCTTGCTCTTCTAAGGGTACTAGCCGAGTAAAGCACGAAGATCAAATCAGTAAACAAACACCACTACGACTTTTCCTTCTTGACTATGTAATCAATCTCTTTTTTTTATCACTCACCAATCAGTTGTTACAAAAAAAAAAACTGATTTCAATCAAATACTGGTACAAACGAGAGGCTGTAATGAGTTTTGCAGCACTGATGGGAGTATAATGAATGTGTACTATTACTTTGAATGCTGTCACTCCCAAGCACGTTTATGTCGTGCCTGACATTTAATCTTTCTCCAACTTTGGCGCATATTGCAGAATCTGTATCGAAAAGGAGATTATATTCACTGCATATTGCATAAAATATTCAGAAACAAATGAGTAGGTTGAATAATCAAATTAAAGCCCTATCACGTTACATCATCAGAGTAGTGAAACCGTGTTTGAACTACAACTGACACGAAATTACACGGTAACGAAGGCATATAATAACTCATTTGAATTTCAGTCTTTAGATACCACTATCCGCCAAGTCAGGTAGCTTCGTTTTACACTTTGCATGAAGTAGCTAACAGAAAAACTTTCAAATGCGTTCGAGGGAAGTAAAAACATGCGTCTACATTCAACCAGTTGCGTCAAATAATTACTTTAGTTGGCAAGTCATTGTTAACACAGGCGCAACAACTGTTCTCAAAGAACCCGACAAATGCAAATGGAAAGCAGGACGCTGAAGTTCAGACGTGCCTTCCGAACGTTTAAATAAAGATTGAGTTGCTGCTAACATCACGAGCTTCCACACTACGTGTGGCCAGTCTGTGTCGCACTACGTTTATCGCAGACGGGAAACATTCCATTGACGGCAGGTTGCGCGGCGTAGATTGGTCAGCGTTTACTATTGGCTGTCTCGATAAGGCACCCTCCGCTATTATTAGACGCGCCGGTTCCGCCACCTGCTGCCGCACTCGACTCTCACCAGGAGGCAGCACCGACAAGGTAGCCGTTTAGTACTGTACCTGCCACCATGGCGCTGCATTCATTCTGTCTCGCAGCATCACTGGTGCCACCTGTTGCCGCCAAGGCAGTCTCGCTAAAACTAGTCCAGGGGTAATTAACCTTTTCTACCTACCGCACACTTTTGTGTCTTAACATTTCCTAACCGCTCATCAGTTCCACGGTAATAGTCATTTATAAATTAGGTAAGTAACTTATTTATGATGCTAGTTAAAGCATATGAAGGCAATTACTTACCAACTGCTCGTCAAAATTTTCTGAAAACGTAATGCAATTGTCTTTAAAACTAGCTCTTACCCACAACAAGAAAGCTGAGCGGGAGGGACCAGGTTGCTCTAGTCTAAATATTGAGATAACTAACAGTCTGATCAAGTCAGTCTACCGTCCCGTTACGTCCAAATTTCACACTTTAAGCAATGTTTAAAGAATTCTATTACGATCGTGCAGGTAACAGAATGTGCTATTCGAGAACTAAGCATCACGTCGACTTACTGTAATTTCCAAACGCCGGTTTTTATCTTCAAAAAACATGAATTAACTTTTGGTTTTCGTTCTCCCTAAGGAAGGATTAGTTCTCCCGGCTGCAGTGTCACGACTGACCTCTAAGATTCAAGATGCTTCTGCCGCCTAATTAAAAAATTAACTAAATACAGTGAGGCAACATGATGTGCAGACTAGATATTAATCAGAAAGTTACCAACACCTCTCCTATTCTGTACTAATTTTGACGCATGAAACAAACAGTTCCGTAATTATTTAAACGCCTCCCATGCCATGTCATACAAAAATTTTGTCGTACATCTGAATTCGATAGTAAACACTATCAACTGTCGTGTCATCTGACACGATTATTTTGCCAGCGAGTTTAGGTGGTGTACAAAACGCGAAGAGGGGGGAAGATTCGCAATACAGTTATATGACGTAATCGCATAAAATTAAGTCTAAAATGTTTTCGACGTGCAAATTTTGTTAGGCATGTGAGCCACTCAGGATGAACTTCAAGTGGGAAACCAGACGTTCCGTGCCTTACACTAATTCCACGGCCCGGCGCACGATTTGGTCCGTGTTCTTAGATGCAACAGACTGAGTTGGTACCTAAAGAATATTCCTAGTGGCACTTTTATAGGCGGAAGATCCTGACGTTTCAAATTATTTGGAGACTGGCATTTCGCAGCGGCCTCACTGAAAATGGTTCGCTGGACACCTCTGTTTAGTAGTTGGCGTCACTACCAGTATGTATTGTAACGCATCTACTGCATTTAAGAGTCCCAGCTATTAACTGTGGGTAGGCATATTAAGTTTCGCGAGGTTAACAAAGAAGCTGATCTAAGGGTAAGTACACACTCGTATACAAAATCGAACAACTGCCTATACACATGGCAGAGGGACTGTCTATAGACATGTAGTTATACAGTGTGTATAGAGAGAGACTCAGAAACTGTCACGTGTATTCACTTTAATGCCTTGTTCTTCGGTATTTGCTAAATATGGTTGCCCTTGTGATCGTGGCTTGTGTAATGGTAGTGAGGGATAGTGAAATAAATAGAATGACGAGGCGTTTGTGGAAACATGAATGAGAGGCATCGTTTCGACTGTAATTTGCTTTCGACTTTGAAAGTAGAAGACAGCACAGGTTTCCGAAACTTCGCCCACAGAAGTACATGTGACTTTGAAGAACTGCTTCAACTCCCTGATTCACTGTTTCTTTCCTCGTCATTCTGAACGTTGCAGCAGAAATAGGTGTTTTCATGCGAACCAAACATTGGATATAGGAGATGCTCATCAGCTTCGCTCGACTAATTTCTTTATGTTCCCGATGCTAAGCTGTTTTCATTTCCACATCACTCACAGATACTTTGTATACTAGTATGTACAAGGCCTAAAGGATACGCAGCGACACTGACACCGATGTGCGGCAAGCGACAGTCTCACCACACACCACACAGCGCAAATAAGCATTGGTTTTGCGCTATTAGCTACATTCAGACAACTACCCGCACTCTCAGAGCTATTAGCTACCAGAAGCGCCCGCCAGTCAATTCGCGGTACTACAGATATCAAGCGTTAAGTGGGGACTTCCCAAGTACCTTCTGATGAAAAAGGAACACTTGGTTGCAGTTGCTCTATTTATTGCTTACGTATCACTGTAATTACCGTCTTTTAAATTTTCGCAGTCTGAACAATCGTTATATACGTGGCACGACTGATAGCCGTTGGATTTGGGAAACGGCAGCCACGAAAGATTGCGTTAAACAATGTAGTTCAGTTCTAATTGGTAGCTGGATGTTTAGCAATGTTTAATGAGCAGACAGGGTTTACCATCACGGAAATCTTGGGATCTTGGCCGCGGATAACGTAACAAACGTAACTTGTGCACAAAATAATTAAGATGATGCACCTATTCTGGTAATAAAAGGGAGACAATATTACATTGTCTATCAATTGTCTTCACTTCAACGACTGAGTTACAGCTCTCCACAGTTTTCCTGTGCAAGTTTCTTCGTATCTGCACAAGTACTGCAACTACATCCCTTTGAACCTGCCCCTACCGTATTCAAGCTCTTGTCTCCCTCTACAGTTTTTTAGCCCAGAAACTTCCTTAACTTACCAAATTAACTGTTCCTTGCTGCCTCACTATTTCAAGCAACCTATCCCTCCTTTACGTTGTGGCACAAATTTGTTGTTCGATTCAGAGCCTCTCCATTAGGTAAGAGAGCTAACCGATCAAGTCTACACCATTCTTCTGCAGCACATTTCAAAAGCTTATATCTTCTTATGATACACATTTCATTTCCATAATTTGGCTACAATCCAGGAAAGACTTCCTACCATTCAAATTTATACTCTATATCAAGTTTCTTTTTCAGAAATGCTTTTATTGCTGCTCCCAGTTTGAATTTTATATCGTCTCTACTTCGATATAATCATTTATTTTGTTGCCTAAATAGCAAAACTCGTCTACTTCTAGTGTCCTATTTCCTAATCAGTTTCCCTTAGAATTACTTGCTTTAATCCTACAACAAATCTTTACCCTTATTTTACTTCTGTTCGTGATCTTTTTATCTCTTCCCAAGAAATTATACATTCCGCTCAATTTATACTGAAAGTCCTTTCGCCGTCTCCTGTTATTAGAATATCATTGCCATCGGCAAGCCTCTACGTATGTACACCTCTCGCAAGACATTAATTCCCTTATTGCTTTCTTTATGCGCAGTAGAACAACATAATTAGAAACACTCACCTGTTCCGTAGCTGTGTTTACTATAGTGTGGATCCTGCCCACACTTTCTAAAAGAATAACAACCTCTAGGTATGAAGTTTGGAGTCTAAGATATATTCGTCCGTTCCTACAGCTGTGATGCGGGTATTGTACAGCTCTGGTTGCAACAGTTCCAAAGACTGCTTAAGCTACATTTTAGCAGAACAATGCTCGACCACGTGGTGTACGGAATGTTTAGGGGTAGTCGTATCAAAGAGTGATGAATTCTTCTCGGGTTATCAGCCGAGTGGTGGCGTCGTTTTGTTGCAACGTTTCAATGAGTTTCGTACCCATCATCTTCTGGCTGATAACCCGAGAAGAATTCATCAGTGGAAAACGCCGAGAAAGATTGCAGAGGTCATTTACCGGATGTTTCCGGCAGTGTACACATGGCCAGGGTTCTGTGGATTGGCAGATGGGCTGTTAACACTAGTCTAATGCCCCCTGTATAGAATGATGTTAGTATCATTGCAGGTGATGCGCGGGAGGAATACTATGTGTTAATAAAAAATTTGCATCGAAAAAACTGTATTCTAAGGCGGGAGGCTTATGTTGACCAGTGCGCCTGCTCAATATGTGTACAGCAGAGCCGGGGCGCTCCACTCATGTCTGTGACGTCAGCGTGTGCTGCAGTTGGCCACCCTCACACTTCATCTCAATACAGCACTACTCGCCAGTACATTAGAATGACTAACATCAAATCATATCTGAAGCCAACAGTACGTAAACAGATGTTAACAGCGCACAAAGCTTCACGTTTTAGTGTTGCTAGCACCGGCAAATACATATTTATATGATGATTCAAACGAAATAGCTTTTGAAACATTTTCGATAAATTTAGCGAATGCCTTTTTGGAACATTTTAATAAAAACTAAAACGTGATTATGCTGTATAAAGGCATTTTAACATCAGTGTATGGGGTCATTTGGGCTACACGAAAATAGATATTGTCCAGAAAGGGAGTTTATGAAAATTGCGTCTGCTGACGCTTTGAGCATTATAACTGCAGTAGAGTCTCGATATTTCGAGTCTCGAAACAACAAGTTTTCCATAAATCTCGATTCGTGTCCCCCCTTCCCCTCCAGTCCCTAACAGCACACCAGTGAAACCACACTCACTCCCTTCGTGTTTATGAGCCCACGCATAAGCTTCTCCCGATGTTTAATTGTTTACACAGGCAAACCTTTTGTTGAAAGTGGTTTTCAGGTTTATCATTATAGTATATTGTTGTGCTTCGTTTTCTTTGTTGTTGTTTTATTAAATATTAAGCACTGAAACCACTTGACAAAGGAGACAATAAAAAAAAACTGTTCTCGAATACGGTGTCGACCAAGCTACTCTTGGCGACTGGCGAAAAAATTGAGTTGAATTTGAACAGATTTCTTCTAGGAAATGCTCTGAAGCATAAAATCATGGAGTCGGAGTTTGGAGAAAAAAAAAAAGACAAATGAGGCTTTATTCATCTAGTTTATTCTTTTCAACATCGTTTTATTTCTTTTCCCAAATACATTTCGGTAGAGTTTTCAATAGACCTTGGTGGTCCCGAGAGACTACTGAATCACTTTGTACCACTTCGATAAACAGAGAACATTTGAGGTCAACAATAACTTAACTGCAAAGGTGCCATACCTCTAAACTGGCGCACATAGTTAATGCGAAATGTTCAAAATACAAGATTACATCAACCAACATCGCCATGATCGTTCTGTTACTCTGCTGCGCTATTCCACTCATGAAACTATTTACTATAATGTTAACATAGAACAGACTTTCCGTTTATTAAAAATGTTCCTCGAGTCACCCTTTAACCGTAATCAAATTGGGGCAGGAATAAAAAAAAAAAACAATTAGCAGGTAAACGCACACGGTTAGTTTTTTCCGCGTTTCATAGCCCATTTCATCATTGAGATGGTGAATGGCTAATGGTTGGTTGGTAAGAGCTACAAAAATTTATGTCCGTTACCTATGCCAGTCTTTAACACAGTGCACGGACTGCCTTCAGACTGTGTACTCTTAACGATTTTGCTTAAACGCCGTGAAACATGCATACACGACTACGGATGGTAGCTTCAACTCTTATGCTAAAGCAGACCCTGCTGTGCAAAAGGGAAACCGGTTGCCTACTTTGACATTAATATCTCGATACCAAGTTAATAGCCTACCGTGCAAGATCATTGTCCTCGCGGCAAGATAGATACTGAGGAAACATCACCGAGGAATCAGAGAAGACCGCCCTTACAAACAGACAGCAGTTGGCAAAGGTTTAATAAGATATTCCTCCTCCTGCTGGTCGGCGGTCGTAGCCGAGAGGACATCGAGCCAAAGATCGAAAGGGCCACTGAAAAACTGCACCAATGGTGCCTTAACTCGAAGATGAAAATATCTCCGAGTAAATCCACATACTTACTGCTAAAAGGTCAGCTTATCAGGAATCCCACTGTCAGAATCGATGGCTCACCAGTTCTTCGGCGACGGGAGGCGCGATATCTGGGAGTCATAATTGACGAGAGATGGAACTTTGGAAAACACATAGAAACCGTAACCCAGAGAGCCCTCCAATTATTAAATAATCTCATTTCCATTGGACATAAACGATTTCATCTCCCCCCTCATCACATCAAACTATCACAATAGTATCATGACCTCATTAGTGGGTTACGGCTCAGGAGTCTGGGCGCACAGGCTCACGCGGGTCGTGCCCGCCATGATAGTGAGAAGAGTCCAAAGAAACATGATTCTAAGATCAGTAGAGGCCTACAGGACATCACCAGGGGGAGCTCTGTTAGTCATAATGGGGCTCTGCCCGTTAGATATCAAGATACGTGAACAAGCGGCATGGTACTGGACTAAAAGAGGGAATGGGGAGAAAATAGATATCATGTGTGTGAGAGTAGAGGATAAGAGGGAAATAAGAAACAGAGGGGAGGAACTGTGGCAGAGGGATTGGGAGGAAGATGAAACGGAGAAGAACATTCCAGTTTTTACCTGACGTTAAAGAACGCGGGGCCATGAAATATTTTGAACCTACACGAGGACTCATCCACTTTCTCACTGGTCATGGACCCTATCCGACATACTTATGTCGGTTTGGGAAAAGGGCAACCCCGAGTGTGACTGTGGCGCGGCGGAAGGAACTCCTGATCATGTGGTTTTCGAGTGCCCTCTCTTCAAAAACATTGCGACAACACTCCGAGACAGACTTCCAAACAACGAGATATACAATCTCCTAAGACAAGAAGACACTTTCCATACTTTGAATGCTCTCGCAGATGAGGTATCGCGAAAAGTGTTTATAGAATACTTGAGGGACCAAGAATAGACACCAAATTCATAAACCAACCGATTAAGACCTGATCCCATTCCCATACCGCCTGTGCGTGGAATGGCCAACTTCCATCAGTTGGAAACCGCCACGTACGGGATTGGGGGGGGAGGGGGGGTCAATCACACCGATTGCGACTACAGCACCAATGATGACGTAGGTTAAGTTAGTAGTAGTAGGACTTAGTTTAGAACACTAACATAGGAAACTGCAGCGAATACTAACCTTGGCCGGCCCAGTGCCAGGGGCATGCTCCCCGGGGTTAGCTCGAGGAGCCTGGCCACTCTAAGTAGGTTTGTATTTTACTGGCACACCTGTGACGCTGCAGTTAGTAGTCATTTCTAGGTTAGAAGTAGGTAAAACTAAACTGCCCATTGTTGTTGTAGGAATGTAACCATACTTTAATAACTTAATCTGAAGTTCACTAACATAATTGTAATATTAAGTTGCAATAACTTAGTTTTATGTAACAATTAATGGCCCACTAATCATGTTAGGAGGTGGGCCAAATATGTATGATTAGTATTGTTGTGTTAATAAAGAATTAAAAAAAAAAGATATTCAGGAGCAACACGTCTGCGGCGTCTCAAAATACCTATACGGGAGTCAGCTGAAAAGTTCGGACTACGAACGCAGTAAGGATGAGCATCTTGCGCCGTTGCCGGCCCCCTGACCTAGAGGTGCGCTTCCAGCCCACTGCCGCCCCCCCCCCCCTCCCCCACACCAACCAATCTTTGTCCCTCACGCACTTGCACGCACGCACAGTCACAGCGCGATGACGGACAGCTTCCGGCGCTACGCACGTGGAGTCTCGCCACCACCCGCATTGCTGTCATTCTGCCAACACACACTGCTCCAAACTATCTCTGACAAAAAAACAACAACAGCTTCGTGGTTATCGTTTGGGCCGGATATTAATGACAAACCATATTTTCCCCTGAATTTTAAGTTGAATTTCACAATTTATGCACGAATTCACGTATTTTAGTTATTTAGGAAAGCGTTTCTCAAGAAGAGAAATTTGTTAACATCGAATATAGATTTAGGTGTCAGGAAGTCGTTTCTGAAAGTATTTGTATGGAGTGTAGCCATGTATGGAAGTGAGACATGGACGATAACTAGTTTGGACAAGAAGAGAATAGAAGCTTTCGAAATGTGGTGCTACAGAAGAATGCTGAAGATAAGGTGGGTAGATCACGTAACTAATGAGGAGGTATTGAATAGGATTGGGGAGAAGAGAAGTTTGTGGCACAACTTGACTAGAAGAAGGGATCGGTTGGTAGGACATGTTATGAGGCATCGAGGGATCACAATTTTAGCATTGGAGGGCAGCGTGGAGGGTAAAAATCGTAGAGGGAGACCAAGAGATCAATACACTAAGCAGATTCAGAAGGATGTAGGTTGCAGTAGGTACTGGGAGATGAAGAAGCTTGCACAGGATAGAGTAGCATGGAGAGCTGCATCAAACCAGTCTCAGGACTGAAGACCACAACAACAACAGTGTACAAAAATTTATTTTCATTGACACAAAGTCATGTTTACACTTTCTTTAGAAACACGTCATATTTCGGCAATCTTCTGCCAAAAATGAATATACCTGTCATATTTAAGAACACAAGGATGAAAACAACAATTACTACTAAGCTTTATTTATAAGACTATAGTAGTGTGCTGTCTCTTGCACATTAAGCGACTAATAATTCAGAATTGTTTTCCTTTTATGTTGAATGTCAAGGAATATGTTTATTCTTTTATCCAAATAATGAAAAGGGGAACTATCAATGAATAACTGAAATCTACGATTTTCTCTCTTTCTGTAATAGGAGTATTTTATGTCACTGGAATACGAAGCCTCTTTTTCATGGTTGAGAATTATTTGTGAAATACATGAGCTGTGCTTGAAAGCATATTTATTTCACTCCATTGTTTCCAGTTTTAACTAATGTGCTATTTTGAATCGAAGGAAAATCATAATTAAAGGGCGTAATTATTAAGTACGACCACAGTTGGTGTTCACTGTGAGTTGGTGGTAAAGCATTTGAAGCAACATTTTTAAACAGGCCTGCTCTGTCAAAAGTATTTTTATAGTTTGCGAGAAGTTAAATTCTTCTTCTAAAAACCTAGGGAATTTTCCCAACATCCCTCATTTGCCGTGTTATTCGGGGGTGGAATATTCCAGAAACAATTTTGCATTTACAGTTTTTCACACAACCCATGTAATACGACAGTAGACAAGTAGCGTACCATACTAGTCGCTTCACTAACTTAATACATTGTTGCTCAGCGTCGACAAAGCGCTCTCGAAGCTAACAACGGAGACTTCCTACATAATCGCATTGCACGCGTAGTCACACTATTCAGTTTGAATTCAAACTTAGTCTGGTTCAGTATACCGGAAGTAAGTGGTCAGTTAGCATGACATCCCGAGGTTTGTTCCTTATTTTGGAGAGAACTTCAACACAGAACGGAAAATATTTTTCAAGCTAACGGCGGTTCAAGTTAGTGCAGAAAAGCGTTCCAATGTGCAACTCTAATACCACCAAACACAGCAGCTGTTTGAAGAGAAATACTGAAGGTGAAAACAAACACTTATTTAGGTAGACATCTTCAACACTAAACATTCTTCCAAAGGCCCTATCTGAGACGGTGTCTTGCAAGTTGAAAAACCCAGACAGTTCTTGGAAAGGTACACAACAAATCCGGTTCCAGATCAATCTACATTGAGAAGGAATTATCAGTGTGCTACGAGATGGTGCTCAAAAAAATACGAATTAATGTTGCTGACGGAAAGGTCTGAGTGTCCGTACATGAAACCACCAATGTGGCTGGGTATTGTGTTCCAAACGATGCTGTTCTAAATTTTGACGGACCTGGAGAAATATTTCTCCTACCGCGTCAAGCTCTCGCTAGAGTAAACAACACTACAATTGCCATTTTGTTGGAGTATTCTATGAAGCTAGTGCGGCAAGATGGTGTGAGCAGAAACAACTTTTTGCTGCTAGTAACAGATGGTACTTCATACGTGGCTAAAGCAGCCAAGGATTGAACTGCTGTCTTGCAGAGGAGTTGACGGAGAAGGGGGGCAGTAAACATGAAAGAAATTAAGCAGTTTAAAACGCTCTAATTATTAGCACCGTCAATTAACGCGACTTATTGATTCAGCTAGAGTGCATTTAGCAGCAGAGTGTTGAATGTAATAAATACACACATGGGTTGCCATGCGCCATTAGTTTTAATGACGAGATGTCAAGCTATGCACAGCTGGGGCAGACGTTAGCAACTGCGGACAGCAGAAGCCCATGAGAGTGCCATGTTATATCGGGCAAAGCTTTTCTCACCTGGAGGACTAATAGTCACGGAGGTCTGTATGTAGGCGTGCCTTATTAGGACTATTTACAGAATTGCAGAACAGTTACCTAGAAAGCGTCGAGAAGTCCGACTTCAATAACATTACACTTCTTGAAGGACACCAGAACTGCTTTTCACAGAACATTCTGTAAACTCCGACACTGATGTCGATGCAATGTCGTGTGCGGATTATCAAACTGTGAATCTTTGCCTGAGGAGTATCAGCAACAGCGTTTTTGATTATCTGCTGCAGCTTCTCCAGTGAGTGACAATTACATACATTTGACCCTTAAATTACTAATGACTCTCACCGAAGACGCCATGAATTTGCGCCAAGGTTGCAAGTGCGATGTGCTCAATCTTTTAGAAAATATTCACAGATTCATTCATTTTATGTCGGCCGACTAACAAATGGCGATTTTATTTTGACCACTATCTTGCTGCTCTATTTTGAGCTATTACTGTTATCATAAAAGACAAATATACAAGAAGCTGCACGGCAGACGTACTATCCACTCAAACCGGTACTGCTGTTAAAAGTTGTCAGTGAGCTCGCAGTAAACAAGTGCTAATTACATAGACGATGCGAAGAATTATCTTTCTGGGATATTAAAAATCAATAGAAGCCGTTTTCCTAGGCTTGACCAGGATATACATCGATAACAAGAGCTAAGTAACTAACGTGCTGCTTCGTGTTTACAAGATTTAAGCTATCACACCGACGTCTACGTGCTATTCTGGATTGCCTACATACCAGGCGCTGTGCTTTCTGTTCAAAGATTGCTCCTCGGTAATCAGTGGATCACGAGTACCGACACAGAACAGCACGAAAAGCACAGTGAAACAAGACGCAACGAAATCACGTACAATTAGGTCTCATCGTTTTACTGCGAACTTTCAATAAGGTTTCTGCATTATAATGTTTCAATGATGTGAACAGTAGGTGCAATCTCTCGAAAACCACTAGCATAATACCGCTACTCTTTTCCTGTCTAACGGACTATTCTGTCTTAAGTAGTTCATGTAAAATGGGCGTTTAGGTTAACTGATCTGTAGGCTAAAAACAGACAAGTCTATCTCTTAACACATGCGCGCAATTAATACCGACCTCCTAAATCTTAAAAGTGAATGTAAGGTACTAAGAATACGTACATACTTCCAATACCAACTGCTTAACTAGTTTCACATTAAGAAAGTCGATGAAAAACTATCAGCTGCCACGTCAAAGTTTCATCTAATTCCTGTACTAGAGAGATTCGAAGAGACCAGGACACGTGACGCCCCAGTTACATACGTTAAGCACATGTATGCACAGGTATCTGAATTGGTTTACCCCAAAGAAGGGAGGAAAGTTTTTCTAACTGCAGCCCATGACGGGGAGATGTGGCTTGTGGCGTGAGAGCAGCCGGAAGTCCGTGACGGCGAGTTTTACGGTCTGTGGCAACGCTTCAGCTGGAAGTCAAGTTCTCTGCTGGCTCGGCTCTACTTCCAGCTCCAGGGCGTGCAGCCTCCAGGCGCTCAGTAAACTTTCATACCTGCGCTTCGCTATACTCAGGCACTTAACGTGCCACGGCGAGTCGTCTAACATACGTACAACCGGTGAAATTGCTCAAGGAACACAAACGTCGATGGCGCTTCTGAAAAAATCTTCACAAATAATTTAAAGTGCGCATACAGCCAGTCACACAGGGCTCGAGCTACGTACAACCGAGAAGATATGAGTCATTTCTTGCATTCTTGGCGAAACTTCAAATCTGATCAGCTTATTAGTAACCTCTACCAATTTTGACTTTATAGTGGTGACTATTTTACACGGTGGGTACTGAGAAGCAAAATTCCCAACGATGGTTTCTATTACGTACAAAGCAAAACCAATACAAAATTTGCCAACTGTTTCACAATGGGTGGCTCTTGCAAGTGCAGTATAGCACACCTGGTTGCATGCTGAGACCACGTTAAACGGACCTGCTATTAGGGACTTTGTACAAAAACTATAAGCCAGGATTTTGGTCCTCATATGAGGTTTTCGTTAGGTAAACTTCCATGCTAACAGCAAAGGATTGTCGCAACTGTATAGTGATACCCCCCTCCCCCCATATGACAGATGCTACCAGCCGTTTTCCCTAAGCAGACTTACAGTGATTATTCGTGGGTACAGTAGTTGGTGTTGTCTTCAGTCTGATGACTAGTTTGAAGGCACTTCTCGATGCTACTCTATCCTGTGCAAGCTTCTTCAGCAACTAGCCAAAAATAATAGAACAGGTGCTGACTACCACAGGCGTCGATAGACGCCGTTTAACACTTGTCACCGACAATAACTTGTGCGGCAGTCATTTTTATAGAACTTATCTCTGAGGGCCGGCCGCTGTGACCGAGCGGTTTTACGCGCTTCAGTCTGGAACTGCGCTGCTGCTACGGTCGCAGGTTCGAATCCTGCCTAGGGCATGGATGTGTGTGATGTCCTTAGGTTTAAGTAGTACTAAGTCTAGGGGACTGATGACCTCAAATGTCAAGTCCCATCGTGCTTAGAGCCATTTGAACCATTTTTTTATCTCTGAGGAAGAGCTCGCGAATTGTGATTATGGTTCGGCATCAGCTGTAGAATACTTCAGAACAAATGAAAATTTGTGCAGCCTGATCCGGCACAAATCATCATTTGTTCTGAAATATTATACAGCTGATGCGGAGCCATAATCGCATTTTGCGAACTCATTCCTAACTGAATGCAGCTGTTTAACGTCAACGCAGTGTCAGACACTGCACTGCAGTAATCTCTATGTCACAATGCTAACTTCAAGGTGGAGTAGACAACCACGCAGGAAAAGCTGCTCAAGAATAACAGTTGGTTCGGTAAATGTTCTCATATTTGGTTTATTGGCTGTGTGGCAAGTTCAAACTACATCGTGATTCGCATATTAACTGTACGTGGAAAGCGCTACGTTGCATCGTGGTCCTATTTCCATAAAAAACAATGATTTCTTACGTGCATCGGCAGATTCACATCACAGAACGTCTAGGACACACTGAGACCAAGAGACCAATGTTTAGTAGATTATGGTGATCTACAAGCCGCTAACTTAACCTTTACATTCCTGACACGAAGCTCTGAAGACTGACAAAGCTGAAGGTAGGATGAGAAAGGCGACAATGTTCAGAGCAGGCATTTCCCCTGTAGGTGGACCAGTCTGCAGCAGTCACTTCATACTTACCCGGTCCCAATAACGTTCAGAACTGAAACAGCCTGATCTCTGAAAGCAGTCAGAAAAACTAGGGGAACCGTTACACTACATCAACGTAAATACTAGCACTGTCACATTCGACGGTAAGATACTAGAAGTAAAAAGCCTGTTCCATCGGTTTCGATTTAATAGAACCAGAAGTGGGCAACTTCGGGGAATTTCTGTGGACTCTGAAGTACTATAGCGTTTAATGAACGTCAGGTTGTCTACAACTCCCGTAGGCCTCGCTTCGTGGGCAGTGGAGCCTCGTCAGTCCACTCGTATGCAGATGACCGATTGTCCACAAAAAGGCTAATCCTTGGTGGATCCCCCAAGACTGGAACATTGGGTCCCGCTACGCAGGCCATGTACGCCCCCTCCCTCCCCCTTTCCCGCAGTCGGTCACCTCGGGGCGTGACTCACGCCACGCGCTACCGGCAGTGACGTCACGCGGCTTCCGGCCGGCTGGGCGTGGCGCCACGCCGAACAGTCCAGAAGGCCCGGCCCACCGCACGCGCCCGCTCGTTGTCCGCGGTTCGATACCCTCTTCGTACATGCAGGGGAGAGGGAATGCTCTCTCCTCCCTCCCCCCCCCCCCCGCGACCGAGACATCTACACAGAGGAAAGCCAACAAATCGGCGCGTTCCGCCGCTGTCCAAAATGGCCTCGGTAGTTGTAGGATGTCATAACGTGGAACAACGTTCATTGAAGGCATGCTCAAACTATTATCCGAGTAAGGTTGCAACAAAAACACTAGTATTTGGGCCCACGTCAATATATACACACTGAAGCGGCAGCGAACGGCTTTGTGATAAATGCCAGTTGCCTTATGATATTCCCTTTCACAAGAGGCAGAGTACGAATGTTATGCGCCAAATTATCGATTTCACGCATTTTTCACGGAACAAAGTGCTTGTATCGTAGCCTTAACATAGAGAGAATCTTAACCAACTTTTCTCAACGGGATAGAGAAAAACATCGGTAATCTTCTTCGGATTTTGGTTTGCAGGCTGCGCCTAAAAAAACGCAGATTTCAATTTTCTTAGGTGCAAGAGAACAATCTTACCAAAGCACATCTACCGATAACCGACAATGACAGCGAATGTTTTGGGAAAAATCCCTCATAATCTGTTCTCTCGCATCTAGCTCTGGAAATCCAAAAATCACTATTTCCGAATTTGCAACGACTCATGTGGACGCGACGCAAAATAATTTATTTCACTAATATTTTTCATGGATGAAAGCTGACGTGGAAATTTCATTTTAATGGGCAGCCGCCGTAATAGAAGAAATAGTTACTGAAAGGGCTCTTTCACCAACGAGTGTGAAAGAAGAAAATGCGACAAGACAGAAGGACACAATGTTGTGTTCTCTATAGAGTGAATGTTTCGAAACTGCAAACTATCGAGGAAAACCTTTATAGTGGTGATTATTTTACACAGTAGGCACCGAGAAGCAAAATTCCCAACGATGGTTTCTATTACGTACAAATCAAAACCAATACAAAATGTGCCAACTGTTTCACAATAGGTTGCAAGTACAGTACAGTACAGCACGTCTGGCTGATTGCTGAGACCACGTTAAACGCACGTGCTATTAGGGACTTCGTACAAAAACAACACGCCAGGATTTTGATCCTCATGTAAGGTTTTCGTTAGGCAGACTTCCGTGCTAACAGGAAAGAATTGTCGCAACTGTATAATGATACACCCCCCCTCCCCCCTTTGTGACAAATGCTACCAGCCAGCTGAACACATTCCCGTTTTCCCTAAGCAGACTTACAGTGATTATTCCTGGGTATAGTTGGTGTTGTCTTCAGTCCGATGACTGATTTGATGGCACTTCTCGATGCTACTCTATCCTGTGCAAGCCTCTTCAGCTCCGAATAACTACTGCAACATACAGCCTTCTGAATCTGCTTACTGTATTCATCAGTCTCCCTCTACGGCTTTTACACCCCCCCCCCCCCCCCCAAAGACATACACACTTCCCTCCAATACTGAATTGGCGTTCCCTTGATGTCTCAGAATGTGTCCTATCAACCGACACCTTCTCGTCAGGTTGTGTCACAAATTTTATTAAAATGGTAATTTCGAAGAAATTTAGCATCTTTGGGCAATCCACCAATACGAAGTAAACGGCATGATATATAACAGGTTAGCAAAGCCTATAGATAGAGGTAGGGGTGCAACATGTCCCTTTGCCTTGTCCGAAGTACTGTGACATATATTGGCGATTGCCGAGAAACACAGTGTCCAATTTCTGCTTTGGACTTACGTAACGTGTTTCTGAGTAGGTACCAGCTGCAGGAGAAGAACATTCTCTTAATAATTTGAACCAGCAAACCGATGGACGATAGCTATTGGTAACAAACTCGTGACGGCAGAAAGCGGATAACTTCTGTGTCTAGAAGAAGTTTGCAAAACGAAAATTGGCTTTAGGACACCATCAGAGATTCTATACCCTGGCCGTCCTACAGGAAATCTGCGCATCCAGCCAATTACAGGATAACCTGTAGTTGAACACACAATGAATGCAAATTACGGCGGTATTCAAATAATTTTCAGACATACGAAGCGTTGCTAATTGTGACAACTTTAAGTACCAGAAAAATCCTATGATGGAACCCTGGACTTCCCGGAGCTGAAGCCTCGCTTTTAACCAGACACTACTAGCACGTCCGTAAGAAAAGTTGGCAACGTTACGAAAAAGAACATTGGTAGGTACACTGACTACACGTCGATAAAAGCACTGCTGTGCAGACAAATGCACAAAATTGCAGTGCGAATGCTTCCTTAACAGAACACTTGCGCCGTCTCGCCCGATGTACAAAACTTCAAACTCACTAGTAAACGTGTGGAGTGGTCTGCGATCCGTTTCCGACGATAGAAATGCGTGACTGGCCACAATCCCGGCGTCGACTGTAATATACTAGAGATGATTTAGACTATGATTAGATGTGGATCAAGAGCGGACGCGCAGACAGTGGTTGTCTGCGAAAGGACGAACGTGTCGTCCACTTGAATCCGGTATCCAATTGGTATTCCGCTGTCCAGGCAAACCCTGCGCGAGTCTCCTCCGCTGTAAACACAGAACTAAGGCAACACAGAACGGCGCTCCTCTGCCAGGCTCGGCTCGAACAGTCCCTGTGGCTCCACAAGTGAGGTACTCACCGTGCCCGCCAGAGGTAATAGCACTTGGCCTGCTGGTTCCCGCGGGAAGACTGAAGCCAGCCTGGTCGTGCCGCGCCGCGCCGCCGCTGCCTGCGCTGACTCACCGGCTCCCTCTCTCCCCCCTCCCCCACTCCACCAAATCCCCACCCGTTCCAGGAACACAGGAACAAGAAACCACCCGCTCCTCAGGCGACTGCCGCCGTACGGAACGCCGCACTACTCTACCAAAACAACGCACTTGCCGATCAGCTGTTGTTTTATGTTACCACCAGATACAGTGCGGATATTATAGTACCTTCAAGCCGAAAACCAACTCCAACAAACTTGCTCGGCAAATGTTTCCAACGCACACTTTGATTTGGTTTTCAACTGTTGTCAACAGTTGTTTGAAATTGCGACTTCGAGAAACTAGCTGAGGGAACAGAATGAGATTTTCAC
Organism: Schistocerca cancellata; assembly: GCF_023864275.1. Lineage (NCBI taxonomy): Eukaryota > Metazoa > Arthropoda > Insecta > Orthoptera > Acrididae > Schistocerca > Schistocerca cancellata. Next base: position 884,924,116 of record NC_064626.1, read on the forward strand.
TCTGCAGAGGAGTGTGTGCTGATATGAAACTTTCTGGCAGATTAAAAGTGTGTGCCGGACTGAGACTCGAACTCGGGACCTTTGCTTTTCGCGTGCAAGTGGTCTACTTGCCCGCGGAAGGCAACGGTCCCGAGTTCGAGTCTCGGTCCGGCACACAGTTTTAATTTCCCAGGAAGTTTCTTAGTTGACGGAAGTTTTGTCTCAAGTTTTTAGTTTATGGTCACTGAACAAAAACACAGCAGAGTTGGGTGTCTGTCTCATATACACTGCCGTGTTGTCCGCCTGTGTTTATACAATGGCAACTCCCGAGCACTTACTTTTGCAAAATCCTTCAGTACATTTGCAATAACTCAGCACAATCTAGGCATTGTTTCTCGGATATTAGCCAATGATATTCGATGAGAGTACATTAAACTTGTATAAATGCCACCTGTTGCCAAATACCGCAGATTTACAGTTAGTTGTTCTGCTGGTGATACTGCAGCTCTCAAATCTGTCTCTTTCCGCTGAGTATGTGGTGCTACTAGCCTCAAGGGCTTTCCGAATTACCCGCAAATCATTCTGACTAAATTCTTGAAACCTTGCCCGTCTTTAATGTAGAGCTCTGCCAATACAGAATTCTACGTTCCATGGGTTTCTTTTAGTAAAACAAGTTCTCTGGACGACGTGCGTCTTTTTTTGGTTGATTTTCGTGATGCATCTTCATAGTCAGAATCCATTTTCTTTTCAGTTATAATAATAAAACACACCGAAAGTGTGGGTTCACAAGAGTTTGAAGCTGTTGTCAACATAATGCAACAGCTGGCAATAAATGTAAGTTTCCCGAACTCACAACAGTTAGGTATTTGCCAAACTTAACAACAGTTGTCTGTTTTTGTTTGTTGGAGTCGGATTTCTGTGTGAAGGCATCTTTAAAGGTAACACGACAAGTTAGCACGGCATGTAGGTGTTAATTTCGGAATACCGAGGCTCACAATTTGAAACAGACACGATTTCTCGCTGGAAGACTTCTTTAATTTAACTTCACTGGAAGCCCCCCTGACACTGCCGCTATCACCATCTCCAAATCTGCTGGTCACTAAGGTACCGTAATACAGGACATCTTGCTTGCGCCGGCCGGAGTGGCCGTGCGATTCTAGGCTCTACAGTCTGGAGCCGAGCGACCGCTACGGTCGCAGGTTCGAATACTGCCTCGGGCATGGATGTGTGTGATGTCCTTATGTTGGTTAGGTTTAATTAGTTCTAAGTTCTAGGCGACTGATGACCACAGAAGTTAAGTCGCATAGTGCTCAGAACCATTTGAACCATTTTTTCTTGCCTGCGTTAGAAGTTCCTGATGCTGCTTTTCCGTCTTTGCAAATTGTATATGGGTTTTTAAACTCGGCTTCAGCATAACAAAATAATTTTTTTTCCTTTCTGTTTACTCTACCCAGACATGTTCGTCACCCACGAGTCATCTTCAGTGAATCGTTTTATTTCTGTACGATGGTATACAAAACTTTTGATCGACTTTCAATTTTAGGCCCAAAAACGATAACTCGTGCAAATTTATTTTGTTGCGATTGCTTACCTGAAATTCTATTAATTTTAAAGGTGTAACTGTACAGGCTGACCTGTTTTTATGCGCTTTATGGCTAGATAACACGCCTTCTGCAAAGCAGTCGGAAGAATATATTTCTTTGTTGTCCAAGTTTCTCAACAGTAACAGTCGTGGATGTTCCGTCATTAAGTTTTCCACTGTATTTTACTTCCTTAGTGAGCTTCTTTGTGATTTATAATTATAAACATTGTTTTCCACAGGTTTTCACTTCATTCTCAACGGGTTTAGCAAAAACGAGATTAAGGAAAACTTAGGTCTTGACAAGCGTGGCGACTCTTTTTCCTCTCTACAGCTCCTTCAAGTACCATCGAAGTCACTCCTTGATGTCTCAACACATGTCCCATTATCTTGTCCCTTGTTCTTCTCAGTGTTTTCCAAATATATCTCCTTCTCGCCAATAATGCACAGAACATTTAGTACGTCGTGACAACTTGCAAAAAATAATCAAAAGCTATGTTTATTATGCTGTTTGCATGACAAGTATGAAGTTGATCTTTTCAGATGACCTTTTATGACATGCAGTTTTAGATATCGAACAGGCAAATACAGCGCTTTACAATGAACCTACTCCCAATCGTTTCGAGTTCCAACTGGTCTTGGGTGGCCCATAAAAAAGTATTACCTTACTTGGTATGGACTGATGACGTACTTTCATGACAGCCCGTTGCCAGTTGAGGCAAAAAGATATGAGTGATGCGTCACTGTATAGTCAATCACTCACAATGTGCCAATAACACATGGAAAGAGCACTGAAAATGTACTTAAAAAATACTTTCGTTACCACACAGGACATAAGGTTATTGTATTTTGTAAAATGCTTCCCCGCTAGTATACAGTGTACACTTTTCAACAAACGCAGCAGACAGGGCAGTAGTCGCGGACGTATGACTTCGTACTCGATCGTGGGATTGCCTCACCCACGTGCTGTGATTTACAAATACATCTCTCGATCACGAGTGCAATGCTCTTTCGCCGTACTGCTCACTGAACTGGAAGAAAAATATAAAAGAAAATTTCAAAAATGTTCCTTGTTATTTATTGTTTGATCATTTCAGCCCCCTTTCCTTTCTATGCCCTCACTCCGAAGACTTATTTGGTGCAGCTCTCCATGATACTCTATCGTGTCCAAGTCTCTTCATCTCCGATTAACTACTACAACTTACGTCCTTCTGAATCTGCTTACCGTATTCATTTATTGGTCTCCCTCTACGATTTTTACCACCTCAAACAGCTCTGCAGTACTAAACTGGTCATCCCTTGACGTTTCAGAATGTGTCCTATCAACCCATTCCTTCTCATAGTCAGACTGTGACACAAATTTCTTGTCTCCCCAATTTTATTCAGTGCCTCCCCATTATTTAGGCGATTTACCCATCTAATCTTCGTCCGTAGCACCACATTTCAAAAGCTTCTATTCCTTTCTTGTCTAAACTGTTTACCGATCATGTTTCACTTCCACGCACGGTTACACTCCAGGCCTTCAGAAAAAACTACGTAACAGTGAAACCTATATGCAATTCGATGTTAACAAATTTATCTTCTTCATAAACGCTTTTCTTGCCACTACATTTCATATCCTCTCTACTTCGGCCATCATCAGTTATTTTACTGCCCAAACAGCAAAACTCATCTACTACTTTACGTGTCTCGTTTCCTAATCTAACTGCCTCAGCATCATCTGATTTAATTCCACTACATTCCACTATCCTCGTTTTGCTTTTGTTGATGTTCATCTTATAGCCTCCTTTCAATACTATGTTCATTCCGTTCAACCGCTCTTCCAAGTCCTTTGTTGTCCCAGAGAGAATTAAAATGCCAATGGCAAACCTCAAAGTTTTCATTCCTTTCCCCTCGACTTGAATTCCTACTCCAAATTTTTCTTTGGTTTCCTTTACCGCTTGCTTAGTGAACCGATTAAATGACATCGGGGATAGGCTACAACCCTGTGTCACTCCCTTCTCAATCACTGGTTCCTTTTCATGGCCCTCCACTATCATAATTGCCGTCTGGTACATGTACAAGTTGTAAATAGCCTTTCGCTTCCTGTATTTTACCCCTGCTACCTTCAGAATTCAAAGAAAATATTCCAATCTACACTGTCAGAAACTTTCTCTACGTCTAAAAATGTTATTAACTCAGGGTAAGAAAAAGCAAACCTATCTTCTAATACAAGTCGTTTGGTCGGTATTGCCTCGCGTGTGCCTAAATTTCTCTGGAATCCAGACTAATCTTCCCCAAGGTTGGTCTCTATACTCAGACTTCGAGGAGGATATAGTAATCCCAATTCCAATGAGATCAGGCGCTGACATGTGTGAATATTACTGAACTATTAGTTTAATAAATCATGGTTGCAAAATAGCATCACTAGTTCTTTATAGAATTCTTTACAGAATTTGTGTAAGTATTTTGCAGCCATGATTTATTAAACTGATATTTCAATAATATTCACACCTGTCAGCACCTGCTTTCTTTGAAACTGGGATTACTACATTTTTCTTGAAGTCTGGATGTATTTCGCCTGTTTTATATATCTTGCACACAAGATGGAATGATTCTAACATGGCTGGCTCTCCCAAGGTTATCAGCAGGTCTGGCGGAATGTCGTCCCCTCCCGGGGACTTGCTTCGACTTAGGTCTTTAGTGCCCTGTCAAACTCTTCTGGCAGCATCATTTCTCCCATCTCAACTTTATCTACGTCCTCTTCCATTTCTATAATATTGCCTGAAAGTTCACCTCCGTTGTACAGACCCTCCATATACCCCTATAACCTTTCAGCTTTCCCTTATTTGCTTAGTACTGGTTTTCCGTCTGAGCAGCTTCTCTTTTCTCCGATGGCGTCTTGTAATTTTCCTGTAGGCAGTATCTATTTTTCTGCTAGTGATATTTGCTTCTAAATCCTTACATTTGTCCTCTAGCCATTCCTGCTTAGCAATTTTGCACTTCCTCTCAATTTCATTTTTTAAACGTTTGTACTCCCTTTCGCCTGCCCTAAGGACTGCGATTACACGAATACTGTGGTTATCATTAATAATAATAATTGTTATTAATATATGTCCCTTGTCTAATACACTGTGACTGCTGGTAGGCGTCAGCGGCCTCAGCGGAGCACGAGATGCTGCCTGCAGCGGTCACCATCTTGTGCTGTGTGCACAAGTGTGGAGCAGCCGGCGATAATTACTGGCAGCTGCCCACAGCGCCGGCAATTACCACCCTCGCCACCGCTGCTGTGCGTTCTCACCGCCTAAGCTTACACAGTGCGTTTCGGATGGCTAACCCAAAGCCGCAAATGGTCAACATAATCTTTCCCCCATTCCCACTGCCTCCTCCCTTTCAGAAGAACATCGTTGAGCCGCATAGCACCTTTCCTGTTTTCAACAAAACAATGAAAATACTTTTATAGGCTATAATATTGTCCCCCCTTAGGCTCCAAAGTGCTTCTCGACTACCTTTTGTTAGATAGATATTTGCGCTATGACGTACGTAGTTCATAGCTGCCCTCCACCTGGGACAGACGATGTGCGACGCACACCATTTCTTTGTATGAAGTAGTTTCCACAGACACAATCTAGTTGACCGGATTCAGTATAACATATCCTACTCAATTTCTTTGATCAACTAGCAGTCGAAATAAGACATGTTTTCAACACGATAAATACGTTTACGAAACAGAAGTACACAAAAAATAGCAAATTTGTTACGTAACACACAATAGATAGCCACAACACACGTAATATGATAAAACTTAGAAACCATAACGCTTCGAGTAAAAACAGGGATTACTGCGGCTGATAAACGAAAAACGATAACACACGACTTTAGCACAATGTATAAGGCTTAAGTAATTCTTAATATTATTTTCAAAACGTCATAGGTTATTCTATTTTGTGGAGCAGCTGTGTCGCAATAATCATCATCATCATCATCAAGGTCAGTACTAGATCAGTAAACTTTTTTTAAGATAACTTTTTTCTCTGACGGTAATTTTGTATCGGAAAATACTATCTTGTAGAGTGTCTATTATTCTCTTTATAAACATGTGAGGTCAGACAGTGCAAGAAGCTCACGTAAGTTATCAGAATCGAACAAAGCTTCATGAGTCACACTGTATAGTGTCGATACGGTACAAACGTATCACAACAACATCCCATTAATTTTCACTATTGATGGGAAAGAAGTTCAGCAGTCAAGTTGTAAAGTAGTTGTCTCAATGAAATTGCAAGTACACGAATCCCTTATCACCAAAGAAAATTCTGTGTTCCGCAATTTTATATAAAGCTTAAATGCAAGTTACAGTGCAGTGAATGAGTTACACAATCAAGCAATATTTTCCACGCGAGATTGCAGCGACATATACTAGCACCGAAGCTACGTTAACTATTTTAAAGGTTAGCGGTAGATCATGGCTGAAATGTTTTTCACGAGAGCAGATCTGAAGCAATTCCGCAAGCTCACTACCTGGCTGACTGGCAACTCTCTTTTTCCACTACTCAAGGACAGGCGCCTCGTATTTGTCGCATACTGAGAGTCGTTCCGCTCTTGCATCAGCGGCTTCCCCAGACCAAAACACAAACCTAAAGCGGAGCTTGGGACGTTACATGTCGTAAGTGCTCTTAAAATGTCTAAACACAACAGAAGTTATCCGCAATGTGAACCTTGGAAATATCAGATCATACAAAATATACCGCAGAGATTGTATTCACACATCCATGTTCAGTACCCCAAATATCATAGACCCAATGTGACTCTGTAACTAAAAGAAATTATATATATAGTGTCCCTCGAAGAACGATCACGTGAAGCAAAAAAGGGTAGTAAATGTGGGCTCTAAAATGCACACCTCAGGAGCTATGAGCACTTGTTCAGATAGAAGATGTGTGTTTCACAGTAGCGAAAATGATCAAGTACTCATAACTCTTACGATATGCATTTTAGAGCTACGTTCCCTAGACGTTTTTTGCTTCAAATGACCGTTCGTGTCATATCCTCGAATACTGCCCATTCCTCCTTGGATATCCTATAAACCTATGTATACAGGATTTTAGAGCGCTTAGAGGAAATGAAAGACTTATTATATGACAAAAATGTCACAGGAGCAACGTAACCCGCTAGAGGCCTAGAAAGGTTCTGATGCTACCGATGTTATGTTCAGAGACTCCGTTCAAACTGTCCTGTGGTGAATATTGTTTTAGAGTTGTTGCTGAAAAGTCATTCGTTTACACTGATGCACAGCTAGCATCTGGCCGGCCGTGGTGACCGAGCGGTTCTAGGCGCTTCAGTCCGGAACCGCACGACTGCTACGGTCGCAGGTTCGAATCCTGCCTCGGGCATGGATGTGTCTGATGTCCTTAGATTAGTTAGGTTTAAGTAGTTCTAAGTTCTAGGGGACTGATGACCACAGATGTTAAGTCCCATAGTGCTCAGAACCATTTGAACCATTTTTGAACTAGCATCTGCGTACTAATGACACTCACTTCCAACTGATTCGGTCGCTTACCGTATATTTCTTCGTGGATAAACTGGAAAATGTCAGGAAATGATTATTGTTCCAGCATGACGGGGCACCATCGCACTCTGCCAATGACATCAAAGATAATTAGACAATGTTGTCCTCAATTGTTGGATTGGAAGGGCTGGGTGAGCACCGTAGCAACCACGATCTCAACGACCGCACACCTCACTGCTACGGATTGCTTTTATGTGTGTGTGTGGGGGGGGGAGAGGGGGGGGGGGGAGGTGGAACGTTTGCTGTACGAGACACAGAAAGACGCTCCAGAAGAATTGGTTGCCCATTTGGTTGAAGCTGCAGCCATTTTTCGCGAAACTCGTATCTGTCGTGAGCGTGTTTAATAAGTACAGAAGAATGGTCAATATTCAGGGATATTACAGGAAAGATCACGTGTAGCAAAAAAAGGTCTTGTAGACATGAGCTATAAAATGCATACCTTAAGAGCAGTGAGTACTTGTTCATCTTCGGTACTGAGAAACAAATCTCTTCTATTGCAAGCTTTTGCTTTCCATATTTTGGAATGATATAATACGGAGCAAAACACGAAAAATTTTCCGAGCAATAAATACGGTCTGCAAAGAGTCCCGAGCACTTGTTCAGTGGAAGAGAGGCGTTTATCAGTAGAGAAGACGAAAAAATTCTCGTCGCTTTTAAAGTATCCACTTTAGTGCCCAATTTTATTAGTCTATTTTGCTTCGAATGATCTTTCTTGTTACAGCCCTGAATACTGACCATTCTCCCTGGGACACCGTATGCTTAGTGACTGAAACAATCATTTATCTTCATAGTCAAGTCCACCGTTCTGATACATCAAGGAATGACGCGCGTAATCGCCTGCCATTCACGATGCCAAGATTAATTTTATAAAAATAACTAAATGTCAGAATCAACCCATCGCAAAAATAGGTAGGGATTCCGTCATACGATACATGTGAACACACTTCGTTTTTTCCCCCCTCGTAAGATATGATAAACATGAGACAGATCCCTACAGCAAGTTGGCAGACGAGCTAGTGGAAAGCTGAAGCTCGGAGTCAGACTAAAAAGCGTGTTCGCTTGGCATCACTGGGAGAGAACAATCCACCATACAGTTTTACATTTTCAGATTTTCAACACAGTCAATACTCCACCTCAAGAGTAAGTGAAAAAGAATTCCAAATAATATATGCAACAGAATCTGCAATAGCAAATATAATTTAATTTCTCGATCCCCACAGCCTATAATAATCAACCAATGTTAAGGATGTTGTTCCTCCAGTCCTGCTCGATATGATTCTGTTGGTTTCCGGTCTCGCAACCCCCGCGTTAGCCCCTGAATATACAACTAATGTAGATTTCTCCCAGAATCTGCACTGCGAAATTCATCAATCAGTTAATTAGTCACTACTAACACCTAGCCATGATTTAGAACGCTGGACACTTTTCCAACTTTATTAATAAAGTAAAGCAAGATATTTGTCAAAGGTTGGAAAATAATTTGCATCTGGCAGCATTTTCTCACCTCGGATTAAATATATGGAGCCTTGGGACTTGCATCTATTCACGTCGCTCATGATAGGCCATAGAGCATCATTTTATGAGAAGCGGAACGTTATGTACACGTATTGTATGCACATGGATAGCTAGGTTGCTACAGCTGTTAAGTCTGTCAAGCTACAGCCGGCCTCGGTGGCCGAGCGGTTCTAGGAGCTTTAGTCCGGAACCGCGTGGCTGCTACGGTCACAGGTTCGAATTCTGCTTCGGGCATGGATGTGTGTGATGTTCTTAGGTTAGTTAGGTTTAAGTAGTTCTAAGTCTAGGGGACTGATGACCTCTGATGTTTTGTCCCATAGTGCTTAGAGCCATTTGAATCATTTTTTTGTCAAACTACATACAATCTAAGTAAGTAGATACAGAATGCTATCTATAAAAACGTCTGGTAACTGCTAAGGATTAAAAAAAAATCAAAAGAGCGTATGGCATCGTTGGCCGGGAGGCCCCATCCGGGAAAGTTCGGCCGCCAAGTGCAAGTCTTATTTCAGTGGACAACACATTGTGCGACCTGCGCGTCGGCGATGAGGATGAAATGATGATTACAACAACACAACACCCAGTTCACGAGCGGAGAAACTCTCCAACCCGGAATCGAACCCGGGCCCGCTGCACGGGAGGCACAGCTAAGCAGGCGGACAGCTAAGTATAAGCACATTTGGTAACAACTCTCCCCCAAGCATGTCTCTAGACACGCCTCACAGATACGTCTCTATACACGCCTCACAGATACTAAGAGAGGTGGCGCAGTGGCAATACAGTTGACTTAAGTTTGAAGAACGGCGGTTCAAATCCCTGTCCGGCCATCAAGATTGAGATTTCCCTTGGTTTCCTTACACCGCTTAAGCCAAAATGTTGGGATTGTTTCTTTGGCAAGGCGCAGCCAATTTCCTGCCCCACCTCACCCTTTCCCCATCTAAGCTCATTCTCCGTCTCTAATGTCGTCGTCGACCGGATTTTAAATCCTGCTCCTTCTCCTTTCCTTCCTTACAATTGTGGCCAAGCTAATGCACACTAGTACCACACGCTAGTAACACAGAGACACGCTTGGGCAGTATCCAGGTCTGTTGGAGGACGCAGCTTTCGCTGATGTAAGACACTTTCCCACATCTTGGAATAGCAAACCGTTAGTCATGACCTTTGGATGGAGACCAAGTCTGTGTCTAACAGCACGTGCCAGGATGTGGAGATGCAATACAAGTTCCTGCCTGCATACGTCTAACTTAGCAGATTTAGCTCCACGTATACGACATCGTATGCGACTAGAAGAAGACGTTGTAGCGACCGTATACTTCACAGGTTCCAGACAGTTTTTAGCGCTGCTCTCATTCCACTAGCGAGTGCATGCAGTTCTATTTGCGTTTCGATAACGTTGATATGCGTTGCTAAGTGATAACGCCAGATATTTCACTCGTCACTATCACTGGTTTACAAACATACTTACAATGACATTGCTATTGGTGGAAATCTATCCCTACAGGAAAAATTACAGATCTCTAACAGTAGAGCATCAGCGACAAACACTGCCGATTCATTTCTAAGTGATGCAGAAGATAAAAAACCAACATCGCTCACGACAATAACAAACACAGACAAGAACGTTTACTTTACTGAGTCTCGATTAACTGATACTGAACGACCTATCCATGTCGCCTCTGCTTTCAGCAGTACATCATTGCCAGTTATGTATAGTATCCTGAGAAACTGCTATAAAAGTATCTTTGCATCTATTTGAATCGTACGCCTGTTTGATATTCCTATAGTCCACAGCTACATCCAACAGTAGTATGTTAGTTGTTTATCCATAGATCATTTAAAACTTGTCAGACACGTCATCTTAATTTAAAAAGGAAACAATCTTAAATATTAAGTAACTTGTGCGTGCTGTTATATTATTTTAGCACAAATATTTTAACACACACACACACACACACACACACACACACACACACACACACAGAGAGAGAGAGAGAGAGAGAGAGAGAGAGAGAGAGAGAGAGAGAGAGAGAAGGGGGCGAGGTATATCAACGTTCACACGACAAATCCAAGTACGCAGAACTAATAGGGTACACAAAGCAGCATAGGTCAGGTACTTGCGCGTAGACAGCGGGTACTTTGTCATAAATGTAAGTGCTTCATTGTGATTCAATACTCAAAATAATTGTAAACTTTCTAATATAACTCCTGAGACCATAACTACGCATAAATTCTCCTGATTAAACGACTCATTATGCTCAAGGTCAATAATACTCTGTTGCAGAAGTGATCCGTGAATTTATCTCACTGATCGATGTGGCTACTAAACGAGTGACAACGATAGTAATGGCTCAAACGTTTAGCGAGTGTAACCACTTCCAGTAAATGTGCAATGCTTAGCAAGTATACGACTTCCAATAAATGTGGATTTGCGACATGAAACACTGCACTTCTGATTGGCCTGAAGTATCCGAGTTTACATTATATATAGGTTCGGCACAATGAATGAACATCAGACAATGAACGGTTTAGATCTCTAGTAAAAAATATGGAATCTGTGGTGTTGCCTCACACACAAACATTTTAGTTAAGGCGAACTCACAAATTTCATGTTGTTTTCCTGCGTATACTGGCCTTTAGGGAAAGCGGCAAGACTCTGGCAAAATTCTATACCACCTGCCAGATCCACTGCCCATTTTCTGTACTTTCTCAAAGAAGGGATGAAGACGGGCGAGGGAGTGGAAAGGGGGGGGGGGTTATAAAGGCCGGTAATAGCAGGAGTACCTTATTAAGTGCCGCAGCTACAGGGTATTCGAAGCTGAGTAGGACTGTGTCGCAATCACAGTCAAACAAATAATTTATATCAAGAGATGACGTAGTTAGCGCATAGCGTACACTTTAAGCGAATTCGGCAATAAATAAAGAAATGGAAGATTAACGAAGACAGCTGAATCGCGTACATTCTGAGGAAAGTGAACTGTGAAGTTGTAAATCATTACAATTTACGTGGACACGAAAGAGCTCAAACGCACATACAATCTTGTTGCAATGTGTAATATAACAGGACGCTCCTGCCGATAAATTACGCCAGTGATTGTAGTCCTTCTCGTACGAAGAAATTGCGAACAGCCTAAAATGGAAATAATAAATGGTGGTGGCTTGACAAATGTAATTTGTCACGTCGTATAGAGGCCTAGACCTACATCAGCTGGTTCTACTCCACATTTTAAGCAATTTACGTTTTCGATGAAAGAAAACTCTTGTACAAAAAGGAGGAAAAGTAAAATGACAAAATTACGTTAACACGTTTGTTTGTTCGTAGCAGACTCACCCACTGTGATTTATGGTTAGAAAAAGAACAAATACCCCAAAGAATACATCAATCACACCCTTAATGTTTAATGCCAAAAAACGAACATCACCAAACGTACTATTGTGTAATATGTTTTACTAGATTCCTGAAAGGAACAAGCTCCTGATAGTCAAAAACTAGCCGTCTCCGCAGAGTGAGTCACACGCCCTGCAGAGCTCGACGAGGCTGAACATTACATGACGTAATTAAATAAAATTTGCTAAAATCAGTCTATAATTTCCTAACTCAATGTCAGGCTGTTAATATCGTCAAGTTACTGTACTTCAGTAGCTGCAAATTTCTCAGTTTATAAGGATCCCGGTCTGTATATTGAATCCAATACCTTCTGAATCGCGATCGAACAGCACCAAAGCAGACTCTAGTCTGCTGTCCATAAAGCTGTCAGAAATAATTTAGTGCACACACTAATGCAGTTTGAAGAGGTCAGTAATCACCAATAAACTCAAGAAACAGACTTTTACCAAGTCGCCTGAGACTGAAGTAACGGTATGATATATAACTGAAGTCGGTACGTGCTATATTACCGTTGTTATGAAGAAAAGTAAAGTCATGTACGTGATACTCATAATTACAAAGGCAGAAATGGTTATTTTGTATTGAATCTGCATGTAAGATAATTTCTCGTGTTTCCTGTGTCAAGATAAACTAAAGCCCCCTATTAACGCTGCCGCACATTCAGTTTCCTAGCTGAAACGTTCGCACAGCCTAACGTACAGTCCACTAGGATGCACGTCAGGCCCCCCACACCTGTTTAACAGTTGGTTTTGTCAACCGACCACGCTGTGTTCGATTTTAAGATGGTTTCCACGCTCGACTAGGCACACACTGGTCTAGTTTCCCACCTTCGTCATGGTTAAAACACACAAAATCAAGATGAGACTAGCAGACAGATGGATCACACCCGACTGTGCAGCTTTAGGATAACTAGCAACTGTGGCAACAGGGAAAGGTGCCCAGACACAGACTAAATACAATAGCAAAATGGTTAAGTATCGGCAGGGCCTGACACGTGCGGACGAACGTTGTGTTTCAGAACCTTTTGTAGGTGTCGCAGGTACCACGGGACTTGGTACTCCAATCAGAGCCTCCCCCACTGCTGATTTACGCCAGTCGTTCACCAGGAGCGGATGTGTTGTAACCGTCAGAAAGGCAGTGCCCTCCCTGACAACCATCGTTTCGTACAGTTTCGTAGGCTTAAGCTACTTGCTTTCTACACAATTGAGAGATAGAAATAATTACAACAACGAAAGGGAAGCTGTTTCTTCTCAAGGATGGCTTTCGCAACCGGATGCACAGAAAATGTGAGGAGTATACGAATTTGTTGTGTGTGAATTCCGAACGGAGTAAGTGTCGAAACTGTTTCAAAATTGCGAATGGTAGAGTCACGGCTGAATAGCAACATTTTTCCCACCTGACAAAGTAGACGGGTATAACTGCACGAAAAAGAATCCACGAAGAAAGGACAGTGCCTGTTTTTCAGTTTTTCAAATTTATAAAGAGGAATTCCAAGATTTGAAAGATAAATGTATAGATTTCGTAACAAACACGCTAAATTATGAGCACTCCTAGACTGCACTGTGTAAAGCAGAAAGGGAATTTATAATTAAATAAATAAACAAATAAAAATAAAATTCAACAATAAGAAAATTAAACATACCTATTTACTACTACGGACATAGACAGTCCTAAGCTTTGGCAGGCCTCTGTGACCGAGCGGTTCTATGCGCTTCAGTCCGGAACCGCGCTGCTGGTACGGTCGCAGGTTCGAATCCTGCCTCAGGCATGGATGTGTGTGATGTCCTTAGGTCAGTTAGGTTTAAGTAGTTCTAAGTTCTAGGGGACTGATGACCTCAGATGTTAAGTCCCGTAGTGCTCAGAGCCATTTGAACCTAAGCTTGGATAAAATGTGAAGGGATGTTCCTACTACAAAACGGTCGGCAGAGCTCCCTCATTATTTCAGATTCCTCCGACAGTCGGAAAACCCACGGATAAAATACAAGCTGTTCGGAAATACCCGTTACAGACTTCTAGGACTTGAAGACGGGAGTGAGTACATAATATTTTGAATAGGAACCCAAGCCCGGAAACGTACCATTTCCGTTCTACGACTGTTTCAGCCCAGATGTTTAACTCATCCACTTGTGCTTGAGGAACAGAATTAGGCATGCCGCAGTACAATTATTAGGTAACACGTCGACAGGAAACATAACGAAACATCCATTTATCACTTAAACATTATGTGTTTATATTATTCCAAAAAAAGAGCTCAGCATACGGTACATACAGAACAGTAATGATGCATTACAATAGCGAACACCAACGTTGTCGCAGACATTGTATCTACGAAGCATGTTCTGGTACACACTCTCCATCCAACCTGGTGTCTCTTCAGTTTCTAGTGCAACTCGTGCCAGCAGATATTCCTCTCTTTCTGCCTCGTACAGCCGGCCGCGGCGGCCGAGCGGTTCTAGGCGCTTCAGTCCGGAACCGCGCGACTGCTACGGTCGCAGGTTCGAATCCTGCCTCGGGCATGGATGTGCGTGATGTCCTTAGGTTAGTTAGGTTTATGTTCTAAGTTCTAGGGGACTGATGACCTCAGATGTTAAGACCCATAGTGCTTAGAGCCCTTTGAACCCCCCCTCCCCCCTGCCTCGTACATTAAACTTTGCATACGACTCACAAGAAGTAGTCGGTAGGATTTAAATCCAGCGATCGCGGCGGCCACGCATTTGGACCATCTCGTCCTATCCAACTTTTCGTTTGTTGTTGAGACGTCTCCTACCCGAATGTGAGGAAAGGTGGTGCACCATAACGGTGAAACCGCATTTCCTGACGCACATTCAGTGGCGCGTCATCCACTCTACCCTACTGCATACCAGGACAAGCAAATCTGAGACTTTTCACTTCCCCTCAGCAGACGTGGAGGCGTTACACACCTGAATTGAAACCGTGTTGAACGGAAACGGTACTTTTCTGGACATGGATTCCTATTCAAAATATTGTGTACTGATTCTTCTCTATAAGCCCTAGAAGTCTGTAACGGGAATTTCCGAACATCCCGTATTTGTTGTCGGAAAAACCACGTTGACGTCGTGGGTCGCAAAGCCCACGGTCGGAAAGCTCATGACGCCGCGTAAGGCGGGGCTCCCTGCGTGTATGAGCTTACAGCTGGCCGTCCGCACGATCGGCACCGGAAGAGCAGCGGCAGGTCTGTGGCATGGTGACGTCATCTGTGCCGGAAGCACGCAGCCGCAAGCCGCGTTTGGTTGTGGGCCCGCGTGCCGTGCAGAGCCATGCGTCAGACGTCCACAGCTGCGCGTGCCTCTCCATCGGACGGGACCTTCACAGCACTGTCACCCATCAGCAACGGTGTGCCCGTATTTTTCTCCAAAACATAGCCTCAATGATCGAACGGAGACTGGAATTACTTCATTATTGCTGCTGTCAATCGCTATCACTTTACAGCCAAAAAGATATAACGCGCTAATTGACCGATGGATGTAGCCGAATGTTTTGGATCTATTCATCATTCAGGGTACCTACTTCACAATTTGCCCCAAATCTGTAGACAGACAATCCCAATATATCTTTTCTGTGACGCCACTTAAGACCGGCGTCGACTAATTAATACCTCCACCATTACATCAACAGCTCGATAAAGCTTTCGTTCGCGAACAATAAGAGGTAGACAAAAAAGGTAACTTCTTAAAATCTCATTAAAATTTGAAGAATTGCACCAAAACTATCTTCTCAGTGCCAGGAACTGAACTATTACAAACTGTCTCTCAAGAGACAGTAAATCAAATTGTCAAGGTTTAAAAATTACGTTCTGTATTCATTCCTATGAGGTATCACTTAGCTTCAACATCGCTCACTGCAGCAACCCATGTTCATCCCGGGTAGTTGGTGAAGACGTATGAACCTGAATCTTTTGATAGCACTAAGCTATCTATATTCCGTAATTCTGGATACCAGGAAATGTTACTGAATTGTGAGATGAGACAGTTACCGAGCAGACCTCAACCAATTGAAATGGACTGCTTGGTATTGTGTGGAATCGGTTTAGCGCCCTCAAATTGAGCGTCATGAAATAGTGCCAAAAATGTGCGCTGCCCTGCCCATTTACAACTTTCTGACGGCCGTTCATGAACAGCACTGCGGGTGCTGTCTCGTCAGTAACGATGGTTGTGCTTCTTCACGTTACCTTGTAGATGAAAACGAGGAAACATTTAGAACTTGATAAACACTCATCTGGTTGAAATAATTGTAATTGTTTATTGCTAACCGAGCACTGTGGGCCGTTAATAAAGTATTGGTCATCATGTCGATTTCTATTCCGAAGCCAGTCCTCCAGAGCTAGTAATCTGCCAAAAAAGAGAGAATGAAGCAGAAAGAGGAAGAGGGGAGAAAAAGACACCCTATGAAAATACTCCAACACATCTTCCGATCTAACATCATTTTGGAAAATAATTTTAACGTTAAAATCATTGTCCTGACTGAACAATCGTTCCTTCTTTTATAAAAGGAGAACTCGTCAGTCGGTCACAGGCTGTGTCCTGTAGTGTTACCAGCAGTTCATGATTTCCACAGCGCGTTTCAAATGTGCTTACGGTTTTCCGTGTCATGTCCAATTCTGCAATGGATTCGATGGCAGCGCGCTTCTTGGGAACACAATACAAGTGATAACACTTTCGCCATTTGAGTGCTCTTTTATTTCCTGGATATTACTATTACTCGGACATCATTGTAATTTTGGCTCTATAGCCAATTAGAGCGATTACCTGTTATCATATGGTAATCAGTCACACTGAATGATCAGCGGCGCCCACGGAAGGTCTAAGAAACTGTGAAGGGAGCATCGGCTGATTACTAACTACCAAAGTAGCACCACCTCCGGCCGTGCCAGTGGACAAGTCCTTTGAATGTGTCGCAATGGTTCAAACCTGTGAAGAGAAGCACTGTCGCCGCCCACTGCAGTTCACCGTCATAGTAGGACGCCTTTCGCAAAATCGAACATCCAAAACTACATGTTTTCATCCAGAGAAAAATATTCTAGAAAATCCGAAGATTTTGTTGATTTCTGTATAGTCTGCGAATCATGTTTTTAATGTTGACAAACTACTGTTTTTGTATTTCACGCAAGTCGCGACCAGCGATGCACAAGAGATGAGCACTGTTCAACTAGATAATTATGATTTCTGCAGCACACACTGCAGTTGGTGCAGCTGGAACACACTTCAGTACGTAATAATAGGTCTAAAATCACACTTCCTCCATTAATTCCATACCTGTTCAAGTTTGTGTATTGGCGGATTCACACAACAAACATTGCGATCGAGGTGATTCCACAAACCATCCGAGTAATTTAGGAACCAGAGTAGTAACCTGAAATCTCTAGAGAGCTCTTCCAGGCAGCAGCGAATACTTCTAGTCGCCTGGCAAGGCGGATCTTATTAACATGTACCTGTGTATCAAAAGAGAATCGTCGTGAACAATGAACGTGATCTCTAAGGATGGATTCGACATCAAATCATTCATAGTCTTTCACACCGCTACAGAATGCTACATAGTGCGACTTGAACCTTGCTCTAGCCACATCGTTGTTCCCACCACCTTTTATTCCTCTAGCAATTGTCGCACTGTGTTTGTTCTCCTACGTTTCTCGCGGGACATGATACATCTCCGTTTCTATCTAGCAGCAAACGTGATTCATCGCAGAAGGCCATCCATCAGCGATCAGCAGCCCAGCCTCGGTATTGCCGGACAATTCACGTGTTTTCTGTCGATGTACAGTCCCCACCGTCCGATTATCTCTCAGTCATGTAAGCAGCACGATTCGTTGAAAGTGCTGCGACGAAAGCACAACTGGATGGTTCTTATTTTATTTTGACTGTAACAAGCAGCATATAGTGTGTCGATTGGCGACGTACTCTCGTCGTTCACGTTCAGCTTGGCCATCAGTGGCGCGTGGAGTTCAGAGGAGTAAAAACGCCAGTCAACCACAAAGGCGCCATTAGAGCACTTGTGATGCAGTTTCACCACAGAGTTCTGCGAATAGTGCACAAACTAGGTTATTACAGAAATTCTGTCCTCATGTCGCGGAAGTACACACTGTCGTTCGTATTCGTGATACGGACAAATCGGGCCCTTTAGTCAAAACGGCAGTGAGTTAAATGCTTACAGACAAGCCCGTCGGTACCTGAACATACCTACTTGTCCAGTACACACCAAATACGGCTGGGACAACATGTCTACGAGAAGGTCACAACAATGCGAGTCGACAGGGTGTTTGACATGGCGAGTGCAGCTGCAATCTCGTGGAGCGGCGTGGCGCGGCAGTGGTTATTTACGGTAACTTGCTGGTGGGCAGCGCCTGCGTCTCCCCCACCAGCCGCGCCAGACGGGCGCCACCCGCTGGAGACAACGCCGTAAATCTGGCGAGGAGCGGCGTGCACGACCCCCCCCCCACTCCCCCCGCAACGCAGCGCAGAGAAATCAGCCACACAAAAAGATGGAACACTGGATAACCAGAGAAAGTGTGCATTCTTAACAGGACCCCAGAGAAGACGTATTACAGATTTGCGAAAAGAGTATATCACATCACTGGATATGCAAATTATTAACACTTCAGCGCCACGGCGCAAAGAAGGTAGGAGTAACGCCATCTGCATGCTGTCTACAAAGAAAGTTTAGGCAGCGAGTTTCTCATTTAGAAATCGCATCTGAATGTTGGCTGTTTGTGAGAAGTTGGTGTTATGCCTCCTCTACGACGAGGAAACGTCTACCATCACGTGCCTGAAGTCGAGAGACGCAGAACAAGTTCTATCGAGAATGCGGTTTATCGTTCCACGGTATTACCGATCGATCCCTCGAATCTCATACGAATAGAGAATAGAAGCCATGCAGGATCTCAGCGGCCTTGTTCTTCTAGCGCCCGAGAGGAAAGATGTATTGTTCAGTCTACATCTACATAATTATTCCTCAAGCCACCGCACGGTGCGTGTCGCAGGATATCATGTACCACTACTAGTCATTTCAACGACAGTACAGTGTATGTTGGCTGCAGTAGAATCCTTCCGCAGCCAACTTCAGATGCTAGTTCTCTAAGTTTTCTCAAAATTGTTCCTGGAAAAGAACGTCGCCTTCCTTCCACGGATTTCAATTTGAGTTCTCGAAACCTCTCCGTTAACACTTGCGTGTTGTTCGAACTACCGGTAACAAATCTAGCTGCCAGTCCCTGAGTTGCTTTGCGGTCTTCCTTTAATCCTACCTGGTGCACATCCCAAACACTCGAGCAGTACTGAAGAATAGGTCGCACTAGCGTCATAAATGCGATCTCCTGTACAGATGAAACACACTTCCAAAAGTCTCCCAATAAAACGAAGTCTACGATTTGCCTTCCCCACAACAATTAGCCGGCCGCGGTGGCCGTGCGGTTCTGGCGCTGCAGTCCGGAACCGCGGGACTGCTACGGTCGCAGGTTCGAATCCTGCCTCGGGCATGGGTGTGTGTGATGTCCTTAGGTTAGTTAGGTTTAAGTAGTTCTAAGTTCTAGGGGACTTATGACCTAAGATGTTGAGTCCCATAGTGCTCAGAGCCATTTGAACCATTTGAACCACAACAATCCTAACATGCTCGTTCGATTTCACATCGCCTTGCAACGTTATGACTAGGTATTTAAACGACGTGACGGTGTCAAGCAGGACATTACTAATGCTGTATTCGAACATTATGGGTTTGTTTTTCCTACTCTCCACTTAGAGCTAGCTGCCATTCATCGCACTAACTAGAAATTTTGTCGAAGACATCTTGCATCCTCCTAAAGTTACTCAACTTCGGTACCTTCCCGTATGCCACAGCATCATCAGCGACCAACTGCACATTGCAGCTCACCCTGACCGCCAGATAATTTATGTCTATAGAAAACAATAGCGGTCCTCTCACACTTCCCTGGGGCACTACGGACGACACCCTTGTCTCTGATGAACACTCACCGTAGAGGACAACATACTGTGCTTTATTACTAAAGAAGTCTTAGAGTCACTCAGACATCTGAGAACCTATTCCATATGCTCGCGCCTACGTTAGCAGTCTGCAGTGGGGCATCGTGTCAAATGCTTTCCGCAAATCTAGAAATATGGAACCTCCCGGTTGCCCTTCATCCATAGTTCGCAGTATATTATACGAGAAAAGGGCAAGTTGAGTTTCGGACGAGCAATGCTTTCTAGAAACGTGCTGATTCGTGGAATCGGTCGTACAGGATCGTACGGCCACACAACATACTTTCAGTTAGAAAACGGGCTTGTCTGGAGTTTTACGCACCGAGATAGCAAGGGAACAGGAGAGAGAAAATTTATGTCCCTACAGTCCGACACTGCTCAAGCACACCGAAGTATCAACACGAGACAGCCGCTAGCTGTAAACATTTCGACACAGCTATTCGGTCATCAAGGGTGCGATATCAACACTTCTGTGTGTGAGTGTGAGCGAGCTCGGCGGAAAAGTGTAAGCAATTGCAGAACAGCCTGCCTCCGTTACTTTCTTATATGTAAGAAGTGTTAGCTAGGTCACAACAACACTCATCAGGGGTTTGACGAAGTAGTTATGATACTGACGCAGGTTGATTAAGCCAATACAGCATAACTGAAGACTGTTGACGACCCATAATGAGCGGGGCTGATTCGATCATTACAAATGACGTCTACAAAAGGCGCTCCTCGACGACATAAATACTCCATAGTGTTAGCCTAGAGTCAGTAAGGTCAATGGCCTTCATGTCGTTCGCTCTCGATTCTCCGATTATTATATTCTAACATCTTGAGCAAGACTGTTCCAGTATTGGTCATATCCTTGGTGCTTGATGTGACGACCACCGATCCAAGCCACGGATAACTACGAACCAGCATCCAGTACTGAAGCCGCCACTGACGGGTAGTCACGAGTCTACTAACACTGTTCCATGTCAGGGCACCAACTGCTGGATCAGCATTCAACACGACATTCCGGTACCCAACATCGCGGTCTGTCTGATGGGACAATAGGGACAGTGATATGAGTGGGACAGAGCACTTTCAGGACGGCGTGTGAGCCAAGCTTACAAGCGCCGCGGTCACAGTCTTTTCCCTAGCAGACCAGCCGACGGCAATCGCTTTCCGAGCCAACGGGCGGGCAGCCCGCGACACTCCCTGCGCTCTGGGCTGATGCAACGATCTTCGGCAGCCTGAGTCTGCCTCTGGAGTCAGCTGATTCCACTACGGCTTACGTAACCACCACGGAAAACACTGTGAGAAGATGCATTATGAGGAATAAAAGAAGTAATATTTAATTTTGTTTTATTGGGTCTGACGACGCCATACAGTTTCCTCGGCCCCCATCCTGATGAAACAGTACGGGTTTCCAGCCAGTAATGGACGACCCCTAAAAGAGCAGTACAGGTATCCACAGGGACAGTGCGATGACGTCTGGAGCACAACGGTTGTCAGCACAGCGACAAGTGTCAGTGGCTTTCCTTGACGCTGCAGCTGAGAGAGGTGCGCCGACAGTGATGGACCGAACAACAGTACTGGACACAGGAGCAGTTCCATACCGTCTTTTCAAACGAGCCCCGGCTCTACGTACAGCATCACCATGAACGTATCCATGTGTGAAGGCTCCGGTGACAAAGGCCGTAGCCAGATTGCACTCGTCATCGTCATACTGGCCCAGGAACTGGGGCGATAGAATAGTGTGCCACTGGGTAAATAATACGATCGCCCCTGATTCGCATACTCGGTCACTTGGATAGCAGGTGTTATATTTCTGACGTGTTACGGCCCGTGCCTTATTTATAACTGAAGGTGGATGTAGTGCGGTACTCTTTTGTTATTTTCTCGTCGTAATACGAGTTTCCATACTCTGCAGATAGGTTCTTTATGCATCTGAAGCGTGACAGAACTTACAGGGGATCAGGGATAAATAAAACTGTTTAGATGGCTCTGAGCACTATGGGACTTAACATCTGAGGTTATTAGTCCCCTAGAACTTAGAACTACTTAAACCTAACTAACCTAAGGACATCACACACATCCATGCCCGAGGCAGGATTCGAACCTGCGACCGCTGCGGTCGCGCGGTTCCAGACTGAAGCGCCTAGAACCGCTCGGCCAAACCGGCCGGCAACTCTGTTTAGAGACAAACAGCCTGCGATATTCTCAGTTTCAGTCTGAGGTAAATGTCATAATTACGGCGAAGGAAATATAAAGTAACTAGGAAGAGGCGATCATTTCTCAATAGGCGCTCTGTGAGACTGGGGCTGACGCGCGGCGGAAGTGCAGGCACAGCACGCCTTCCATGACGTAGGCCAGGGGTTGTGTGAGTCACGCGGGCCACAGGGTAAGTATAGCAGGCAGGCAGGGTACCTGTGCACTGCGGGGTGAGTCAGGACGGCACTCCGGGGAAATACGCCCCCGCATCGACCGCGATGGCTGCGAGGGGCCGCGTCGCGTTCCGACACCTTGCCTCGCCCCGACGCGCCACACCATCTGGCGCACCCGCTGCAGCCTATCATGTGAGAAGGTAGTCGTACACCAACGAATCGACTGCCTCTCTAGGATTGCTCTTCTGCAACCTGCAGCTCCTTACCAAATGCGCACAGGTCATAGCGAAGTTAGTAGCAAAGTGTTCGTTATTTGTTATTTTCTTGCCGTCGATTTACGATTACTCTGATGTGACGAAAGTCACGGAACACCTTCTACTATCGTGTCGGACCACCTTTTTCCTGACGTAGTGAAAAAAAATACCGATGTGGCATAGACTCAACAAGTCGTTGGAAGTCCCCTGCGGAAATACTGAGACATGCTGTCTCTACAGCCGACCATAATTGCGAAAGTGTTGCCGGTGCAGGATTTTGTGCACGAACTGACCTCTCGATTATCTCCCATAAATGATCGATGGGATATGTTCAATGGGATTCATGTCAGGCGATCTGGGTGACCAAATCATTCACTCAAATTGTCCAGAATGTTTTTCAAAGCAATCGCGAGCAACTGACACCCGTGACTTGGTGCACTGTCACCCTTAAAAATGCCATCATTGTTTGGGAACATCAGCTCCACGAATGGCTGCAAATGGTCTCCAAGGAGCCGAACATAACCATTTCCAGTCAGTGGTCGGTTCAGCTGGATCAGAGGACAGCCCACTTCCTTATGGAAGCCCTGCCAGCTTGCACAGTGTCTTGTTGACAACCTGGGTCCATGGCTTTGTGTGGTCTGCGCTCCTAAACTCGAACCCTACCATCAGCTCTTATCAACTGAAACTGGGAGTCACCTGACCTTTCTAGTCATCTGAGACACAGCCGATGTGGTGACGAGCCCAGGAGAGGCGCTGTAGGCGATTCCGTGCTGTTACCTACAGCACTCGCGTCGGTCGTCTTCTGCCATAGCTCATGAACGCCAAATTTCGTCGCATTGTCCTAAGAGATACGTTCGTCCTGCGTCCCACGTTGATTTCTGCGGTTACTTCACGCAGTGTTTCTTGTCTGTTAGCACTGGTAACTCTACTCAAACGCCGCTGAGAGACAGATACAGTGCTGCTGAGAGCTTACTGTCAAGAAGATATATCTAAATCTTACACAACGTATGTAAAGTTTATATGCTTCAACACGGGGCTGGTGCGGCATGACCCCAAACTTTTGGTTCAAGATGGGACACGTGATATAAAGGTCCAAAGTGTGGGTTTTGGGACAGAAACCACAAGTGCAACTACAAGGTACAAGAACACAAACACGTAACATACTCAAACAATCGAAGCAGTACTAGACATTAAACGATCGCTGTAATATACACAGACTGTTGGCTAACGTAGACACATTCCTCACCAGCAATGTGACATGTGCTTATTGTCAGAGACTCGACAACATGATACGAGACCACCTCTTCTACAACCTGACATGGCGAAAAAGATCACCGGTGAATTTTGGAACAACGCAGTGAAACATTATTGTTTGCTACTACTAAGTAGGAAACATTTGCTAACGCTCTGCAAAATAATACTTATTTGCTCACGAACCGACACTTGGTTTCTTACGCTGCGTTCGCGTGATAACTGAATGTTGTGAACATACACAAAATGAGGTGAGTCATGCACAGATATTATTTACACAGACGATACAAAAGGTACAAATTTGACATGTAGTGTGTTTACATACAAAATATTTTTTTGTCACGCCTGAGTTTCCTATGTAAGCACTCTACACGCCATCGTTTTTGTATCTTTCGTATCTTCTGCGTAAATATTATCTCTGTAAGTCGCACGTCATTTTACTTGTGTTTACGACCTTCAGTTGTTACTTCAAGATGGCATAAGAAGCCAAAAGCCACTTCGTGACCATTTAATATAATTTTGCAGAATACTAGGAAGTGTTTCTTATTCAGTATTATTATCATGTTCTGCCAAGTACCGACGGAAAATTCAGTTAAAAATATAATGTGTCTTACTCATACACAGAGAAATGACTTCGTTCCACCTTGAAAGATAACAGGGCTCAGTAACGGCCTGATCACAAAACACACACACACACACACACACACACACACACACACACACACACACACACACACACTTTGTTCGGGCGAACAATAACTCTGACATGCACACAGTTTACCGAGTAGTATCCCGACCAATTTCCCTTTACATCGATGACCCATTCCCCCACAAACTCATGTCATTCTGGATATAAACTCGAATGACTCCGGTTTTGAAACTTCTATGTGCACTTTTTATTAATTTTGAGCAGCTGTCACTTCTCTCAACAGAACAGTATTTTAATTTCATTTCACATTCTTTACGCCTTCTTTCCCATTCCTGACATACAATTCACTGAACTGAACAAGTTCCGTAATTATACTCTCGTTTCAAAATACTCAGTTTTCATCACATGTTACCTTCATAATCTTTGTATTTTGGGACACACTGCAAAGCGCTCTAACTTTTTGAGTGTCTCTATTTTATTTCTGACCCTGCAGCTTCAATAAAGAGAATGGTTATACTTACACTTCCACAACTAGCGCCGGCGTAGACGTAAAGCTATTTACCGTATAGGTACTCAACTTAATAGGAATGATGTTTAGACTGTTGTTGCAGGATTTGCGTTGTTAGTCGTGTCAGTGTCTAAACCCACCGTTAGGCGCCGTTGCTTGGTACGGTAACGTATGGTTGACACTTAAACATCAGTGTGAATTACAGTCGCTGACAGTCAGTATGGGTCTGGCCAAGGTGAGTAAGGCTTTACACGTAAAACTGTTTTATCAGAACAACAGCAATAGTGCAGCTGCTCTTCGGGACGAGGCCCACGAGAAATGAGGCTCCCGCAACGAGATCGTGGCGTAACAGCAGTTGCTTTGCCCGACATCACCGTGAACGCTCGATTACGTCCGGTGCCAGACGAAGAATTATAATGTGAATGGAAAGGTACCGAGTAAAGGTCTTAACTTCGTCATTTTTATGGAGGGCTTGACTGTATTTAAAGATACATCTACGAAGTATGAAACTGGTGTGATATGGCAGTAACTCGCTTCCCGCCGGAAACGGTCGCTGTAACTCGTTTTGTAGTGTCACGTGCTGCGACGCGCGCCACAGGGCCCGTATATCTCGTTGGCCCCGCTTCGCGAATATCGACGCATTAAAGGAATACGGAGAGGTTCATTCCGAACCGGGGTTGAAGAATATCATCCGCAAGTTCGATGTAACTGGCGATTTGGGAACGGCTCTTGGGCCCACGGCCAATTGCGCCACAAATTGTTAAAGAAGTTACTGTTGCCATGGCTGAAAATGCTCGACGCAATGTGTGGTCTTCAAGCACTGCACAAGTTGTGTCACGGTCCACTGTTCGAAAAGTGATGCGGACAACTGTGAAATGGTATTCGTCGACGCAGATGATCGTCACGCTGAGCAACGTGTGTAACCTGGAACGTAAACATGGTACGGAATTAACAAATGTTACCCTCTAATGTGGAAATAAGAATGTGTGTTTTTTTTCCAATGGCTTGTTCGTTATCTGTCTTCCGTACGCCCTTTAAAATGTTTCCACGAAGTTTCATTGTCCTGAGATCAGCTGCTTTTGTGGGGATCTCTAAAGTACTGTAACGAAACTTTAACTGTCCTGTACTTCTAACGTCCCCCTATCCCTCTTCAAGGAATCAACTGAATGGGCAATTCTCTGGCACCATATTAAAAGAATTCCCTCTTCGATAACCACAATGCGTCTCTGATACTTCGGCTTCGTTGAAAGAGGCGTATATTGTACGTACGCGAGGTTCACGTCAATGAAATGTGCAGTACGATACAGAGTACAGGTGGATGAGAAATGTGGGATGCATGTTCGCTGAACAGCGGTTAAACAACAAGTACTTTGTGCGTTTAGGCGCGTCAGTCCGGAACTGCGCTACGGTCGCGGGTTCGAATCCTACTTCGGGCATGTATATGTGTGACGTCCTTAGGTTAGTTAGGTTTAAGTAGTTCTAAGTCTAGGGGACTGATGACCTCAGATATTAAGTCCATCAAACCGCCAGTCAATGGTAAGCCTGAATCAGCTAACACGCGGGACGGAGAAATGCGAGGGGAGATGCAGCGTGCGAACGATGTGTGCTAATTGGGACACTAAAGCGTTCCTGCGACATACCAGGAATCGGCGTTCCACGAGGCGGGCATTTCAATTGGCTGGGCGCGAGCGGCTACGTTACCGAAATACCGCGGCTTGTGACGGAGCCGGTTGAAACGTCACAGCGAGGAGGGGCGTGAATCACGCGAGCTATGCAACGGGCCACGAATAGGCGGCCACCTCCGGCAGTGAATAAGCGACTGGACTGTGCGCGCCGTCTCCAAAATAGCGCCCCCTGCCGCTGTAAACACAGGCTTCCTCCGGGGCGCGCCACCTGCTGACAGCCGCGCTACGAAATCCTCCTTTCCTCTCCTCGCAGCCCCCCCTCCCACCCCCCCAGACTTTGAGTATTTGCTGCTATTTGAGGGTGGCACGAATTTTTCTCGAAAGCGCCATCGCTTTTAATGGTGACTTCAGGTCTCTGAGTCACCATAATGCGTGGCGCTTGAATTTCGAGTTTACCTTCTTACTTGATTCTATGGCCTTCCATTTTCTTAATCACTTCTCTAACGAAAACGTTCTGGAGCACTAAGCGAACTCGTCCCCGGCGGCTTTCCAGCGGTTACGGCCTGTAATCACGCCTTTCCTGCAATTAAGGTACCCGTTAGAACGGACGTCGCAGATCGTACAATGAGCCCACTTACCTCTGTGTAATGAGCAAGGTCGTAACGGACGTGGTGCACATAACTTGCGCCGTAAAATTTTCGCACAGCCACGAGACAAAGACTTTCCTCGGGGCAATTCGAATAGACACCTTCACGTCTGTCGACTGGCTGAAGACCAAGAACTTGGTCATTGTGCATCACGCACGGTGCACACGAGGTTCCCTCAGACGGACTAGATATAGAGTTCCTCCTCCAACTGGAGCAATGAAAAGTATCCTAACTTTGCTTACACAGGGTGTCTCTCCTAAGAGTCGCCACGCGCATTTTGTCTGCTGTTTTGGCAGATATTTGCAGTTTAGTTTTTGCAATGTGTACCTGGAGTCAGGCCAAACAAATACTGCTCATCACGCCTTTTATGCGGCGCCCAGAATTGATGGAGAGCATCCGTTTGCTTCCAGTTACAAACCAAATTATTTTTAAAGTGGAATTTTACGAGCCCGTTCGACGGAGCGCTCCCAAATTAGTCCAATACGATATTCGTTTACTTGATACGCATTAACAGGGACAGTAAAACACGACGAATAACCATAACTCAAGCAGCGCCCGACTGCTAGCGCCATGCAGAAGTGCTGCTCAGTCGCTGTTGGAGCACTGATTGTTCTTCGAGTCTTACTGTTCCTGTTAATGCATATCAATTAAACGAATAATGCACTGGACTACTGTGGGACCACTCTATCGAATGGGCAGTCAACATTCCTATTTAAAAATAATTTTGTTTGTAATGAGAAACAAACCGAGGTTTTCGACGACGCTGGCCGTCATATGAGAGACAAGATGATTTGTTTGGACTGACTCCAGCTACGCGCTACGAAAACTAAGTTGCAGATATCTGCCGAAACATCAGAGAAAATGCGCCTGACGCTCCGGTATAGAGAACAGACACGTAACAGCCCTCTACGCCTGCCTGCAAATGCTGCTGTGCAGTGTGTGACGCCTAGGTGTCACTCATCACAGGGTGTCATTAAATATACTCCCCATCGCGATTGCAAAGAGCACCGCAAAATCGGATCTTATAGACTGCGGTACCTATTGTAATTAAATTATTGCTCTCCTCACCCCTATAATATTAAGAGTTTAAATGAATGGGATTCAATATGGACACACGATTTTGCATAATTATAAGCTGATGGTCGAATATCGGTGTGTGTGACTTTTCGAGTAGATGTTAGTTGTTTAGAGGATATGATGCGGCAGCGTTTATCATCATGCCATCACGAGTAAGCTCTGTAGGACAGTTGGTGCTGACATACAAAACCAACCTGGGTGTGCTGTGTCCAGTGCGTGCAAATTTAATAGATGTCTCTTGGCTCTATGCAGAAAAATATGAGTAAAAACTATGCTGCAGAGTACACCACTTACGTACAGAGTGAGGACACCAGACATTTTTGTTAGTTTTGCATAGATGTAAGCTTCACCCATGTCTAGTTCAGTTCCTCACACACTGTTACTCCCAATAATCTGCACTTCCCTGGCACTTTCTTGAATTTAGGATTAGTCCTCTGTCCTTACACAGCCTTTCTTCAGTTATGTGTGTGTGTGTGTGTGTGTGTGTGTGTGTGTGTGTGTGTGTGTGAGTGTGAGAGAGAGAGAGAGAGAGAGAGAGAGAGAGAGAGAGAGAGAGAAAGTATATGAACGAGAAAATTCTGTCAGTGAGAAAAAGGGAGGAAGCACGTGTTCAGAAACTGACAGAATACTTGCTTTTCAAACTACGAATGAGCATGCTCGTGCGTTCATGGTTTAAATGTTGAATGAGACGATTTGTTTTAAATCTAATAATACTAGAATGTGGTAGTACTTGGTGCTTCACGTGAACGTTGTAAACTAAGGGATAGTGTGTGAAGGTACATGGCAAAGATTTAGCCTGGATAGGAGAACTGACGCATTTCGTAGACTATTAGTTACAGCCGATTGAAATTTCAAGAGGGAAATAAGTGGAGAGAGCGCATGTGCAGATGCGAGGTGGGAGGGCCACGATATTAAAAGCCAGTCAGAGTGTGCAGAAACGATGAAGTGCAAGAATCAATTTTTTACTCTGCAGCGGAGTGTGTTGTTTTGAAACTTCCTGGCAGATTAAAATTGTGCCGAAACCTTGCCTTTGACCACCCGAGTACCGTCCTCACAACTTCTTTTGCGTGTTTTGTTTACATTCATTCGTCTCTCGATGTTTTGTTACGATGTTCTTTCACCTAAGTGTCGCGCGCACTTACTACAGTCCGCATTGGTCACCAGATGTAGAAAGGTCAGTAACACTGCCACTCTCCACTGTGGCGCTGCAGCTGCGTAGATGTCAGTGAGTCAGCGTGCAGCTGCAGGCTGCATTCAGTGTACATTGTGCAGTGTGGAGAACGCAGCGGCTTTCAGTGAAAGTGACGGCTTCACTGTATCAGCCGGCGCTATTCACAGGCTGTCTCGCTTTTGCTTCCTACTACAGCGTGAAGGTCGTTGACCTTTCACCCTCCTGAGGCGGTACTCTGCTGAAATCGCGATACAGCTTTAGCGATAGCCCAATGCCAGTCTTAATATGGTGCAAGTAACATCTGTCTTATTCAAAGACTATTTGTGCATAGCAAGCTGAGTTACTAATTATAACACATTTTACCCTTCCATTCGAACATTTCCAGTAATATGCAACTGTGAAAGAACGTTTATGGGCCGTCTTTGTACACGACAAGGTTCAGCAGTATGTCGGTATTTCCTTATTCAACTCTGTGTTACACGAGCCTTCCTAGTAACGCGTTCATCCTCACAATGAATCCTAAATAAATAAATGTCGTTTGACTAGGGCCTCCCGTCGGGTAGACCGTTCGCCAGGTGCAAGTCTTTCGATTTGATGCCACTTCGGCGACTTGCGCGTCGATGGGGATGAAATGATGATGATTAGGACAACACAAAACCCAGTCCCTGAGCGGAGAAAATCTCCGATCCAGCCGGGAATCGAACTCGGGTCGTTCGGTATGACACCCGTCGCGCTGACCACTCAGCTACCGGGGGCGGTCACGATGAATCCTTATACCTTATGTAGGAAATTTTGATTAGAAAGTTTAATCTTTAAACTAATAGCGTTTGCAAGGCAACAAAAAACTGTTTGTGGGTTCTTAGAAATTGCTATTAGCAGAACTTAATAGCTATATCACGACCACAAAGTACTACCGAACAACAAAATACTAAGACATTGAATCAGTAACGAAGCACGCCCTTTGCTAGCGAGCACTATCTGATCAAAACTATGCGGACACACTAGGCATTGAAGAACTAATGTCACAAGAGGCGGACCCGCAAGTATTTTAAAAGGAAATAACCGACTTATTGCTGAAGTTGGTCATGCACAAAGACGGCCCATAAACGTTGTCTCATAGTTGCGTAGTACGGGAAAAGTCGCGATTTCTACCTGTTGGTGATGGAGAAGCGCCTCAGGAGGATAAAATTGGTCGATGACCTCCACAGAGGCGAGGAGTGCCAGCAGAACAGAAGCAATAAAAGCAGAATGGGGTCCGTCAGGAGAGCTGAATGACTTCGAATGTGGACTAGTCATTGGATGTCGCCTGCGCAACAAATCCATCACGGACATTTCAACTTCCGTAAAGCTGCCCAAGTCGACTATTGGTGACGTGATTGTAAAGTAGAAAACACGAAGAACGGCTACATCACGCCAGGGAGATCTCGTATACTGACCGACAGGTTTTCAATTCAATAAACTTTACCAACAGCCGAACACTTTAAGATATTTTATTTCGAAGGCAACTAGTTTCGGCAATTCATTTTGCAATCTTCAGGCCCCATACGTGTTTTTCGATTCCACGAGTGTATCGTATAGCGCCATAAAACTGGATATTGTGAATCCCAATCGTTGTGCAGTTGATTCATGTGAAAGCGTGACAGTTGCTATATCGATTAAAGTTGTCGGTGAAACAACACACACTGGATTTACTTATATCTAACTAAAAAACCAGTCGTTTAAACTCTAATGACATCGTCGTTGACTAGACGTTAAACGCGACGGAGCAGGATACGAAACAAAGTCTTCGCCTTTACTGTTTTCTGGCTATGAGTGAAGTGATTGTGGTGTGGTCGTGACAGTTGAATGGTATTTAAATCATTTTCAGGAGTCTAGTTTCAGGTTTCCCACGTTTTCCTTAAATAATTTCAGGCGAGTACTGGGAAGGTTCCTTCAAAATGGCCACGCATGATTTCCTACTCTACCCCTATCCAACGGAGCTGATGCTTCGTCTGTAAATGATTTCTACCGAGAGAGGTAAGACACTGGACTTGATTCAGAAAAATCGCTGTTCAAATCCCCGCCCGGACAGCCAGATTTAGGTTTCCCGTGCTTTCCCTGAAGCGCTTAATACAAATACTGGGACGCTTACATTGAAGAGGACACGGACGAATTCCTTCCCCAATCCGAAGTTGTACTCCGTCTCTAATGACCACGTTCTTGACGGGACATTACGCCGTAATATTCTTCTTTTTACTAGTGATAACGGCGTAGACAGTACGTTACAACTCCTCTCGAATGTGCTTTTTTTGTGACCAGCAATGCCGATTTTTGTTTCAGCACAATCATTTGACCCTTTCAAAAGCAAAGCAAACGGTGCAAGACTAAAGCAGACGGCAACCAGAAGATTAATTTGAAGATTAGAGTGCCTTACGACGTTTCGTGGCGTCAGGTGTCGACTTCTTGCCGTCTCCTCTGGTTAGAGAACCAGCGGGATCAGTTATGGATAACCTCCGATGTAACATAATATACGAACCACGGAACGACGTATAATCTGTCGCATGCACACATTACTAGAAGAGCGCCAATGTAATCTTAGCACTCAGAAGGAATTTAAGCCACCGCCTTTATACTGCTATCTGACATTTTCTCACCTGGAATACACAAAGGTGACATTAGTCATGGGACAGCGATATGATATGCACAGATACAGATAGCGGTAATATCGCGTACACGTGTTATAAAAAAACAGTGCACTGGCGGACCTGTCATACGTACTCAGGTGATTCACGTGAAAAAGTTTCCGATGTGATTATAGCCGCACGGCGGGAATTAACAGACTTTAAACGCGGAATGGTAGTTGGAGCGGAAATCGTTAGGGAATTCAATATTCCAGACCCATAGTGTCAAGAGTGTGCCGCGAATACCAAATTTCAGACTTTACTCTCACCACGGACAACGCAATGGCCTACGGCATTCATTTAACAACCGGGAGGAGCGGCGTTTGGGTAGAATTACCAGTGCTAACAGACATGCAATACTGCTCGAAATAACCGCAGAAATTAACGTATCCGTTAGGACAGTACGATGAAATTTGGCGTTAACGGGCTACAGTAGCGGACGACCGACGCGAGTGCCTTTGCTAACACCACCACATCGCCTGCAGCGCCTTTCCCTGGCCACGACCATATCAGTTGGACCCAAGACAACTGGAGAACCATGGCATGGTCAGATGAGTCGCGATTTTAGTTGGCAAGAGCTGATGGTAGGGTTAGACTGTGGCAAAGACCCCACGAAGCCACAGACTGAAATTGTCACAGGCCATTGAGCAAGCTGGTGGTGGCTCCACAATGGTGTGGGCTGTGTTTACCTGGTATGGACTGGATCCTTCGGTCCAACTGCTACCTGGATACCGTTTTCAGTCATTCATGGCCTTCACGTTCTCGAACAACGATGGAATTTTTATGGATGACATTGCGCCATGTCACTGGGCCTGGGCCTCACACTATGGGACTGAACATGTGACGTCATCAGTCCCCTAGACTTAGAACTACTTAAACCTAACTAACCTAAGGAAATCACACACATCCATGCCCGAGGTAGGATTCGAACCTGCGACCGTAGCAGCAGCGCGGTTCCAGACTGAAGCGCCTAGAACCGCTCCGCCACAGCGGCCGGACATTCTGGGAAATTCGAGCGAATAATTTGACCGTCCAGATCGCCCAACAATAATCACATAGAACGTTCATAAGAAATAATCGGGAGTCAGCTCGTGCACAAAATCCTACACCGCCAATACTTTCGCAATTATGAACGGCTATAGAGGCAGCATGGTTCAATATTTCTGCAGGGACTTCCCACGACTCATTGAGTCCGCACCACGCCCAGTTGTTGCACTACCCCGGGTCCGACACGTTATTAGGACGTATTCAATGACTTGTCGTCTCAGTGCATAACTTCTGGGAACATGTGTCCACTGATTCGCCTTATCGGCAGACAAGTTTAAATCAGTCTAATCATCTTGTTGTGCACGCTGTGTACTCCTCGAGCGAAAGCTTTGGAGACATTTCTAAGCGGCGAGTTCTTGCGTGGCGTCGGCGGTGGCGGTGACCTGTGGGAGCGGAGACGGACAGCTGAGGGACGCGACAACCTGTTGTGGCCGCGCCATATACAGTAGGGGCGGGACTACCCGCCGCCGCCAGACACCGCTCACCGCGACCGGCTCGCTGTGCCGGAGTCTCTGCCGCTCTCGTTGGGGCACAGAAGGACCAGTCGGCCAACTCGTCCGCCGAGCGGATCTGTTCCGACCCGTTCCCCTGTGTGTGTGTGTGTGTGTTGGCGATCGGTTTGTCGTCGGGTCCGTGGTCCGGGTGCGTCTATCTCACCGGCGAACCTCTGCCTGCTAGCCCTGACCGCTGCCTGCCAGCACACAAGCACACTGTCGCCGGTGCCCACATAGAGTCGGACGGGTCCTCTGAAAGTTTGGCGGACCGGTCGGGTTGTGAATGGACGGCGGGAAAGATGAAAGCAAACTGCAGAGCGCGTCTTAGTGCTAGTTGGCACAGTTCCATACGGAACCAGCAGGTCTCGAGTCCCGAACCTAGTCTGATCTTTACAAAATTACTGGACGGCATGTGCTGTAGAATTTCTAGGAGCGAACCAATAGTCACAAGCATGTAGGACCATACGAGTACTACTGTTACAGAGGCATATTACTCCTGGAACACACTCGAATAAGTCGACCTACAATCCTAACCAGAAACTTTCACCGAAGAAGGAGTGCTGGGATGCCTCCTGTGGATGCTTAGGTGTTATCTGCTGCAGGAACTCCTGCAATCTTTCTCCGGCGAGGGTTGCTATTTACACAGTGCGGTTAAGAGCGGTTACCTGTCGACGGCTGATGAATAAACGTGGCGTCTCAAGAACTCAAAGTGCAGTCTTACTGTCTTAATAGCCGTAACTATTCCGCCGCAATCCACAAACTCCATCATAAATTGCTGTCTCTCTTAATGCATAGCAGCTGAGACAAGCAATTTGCTACATGCGAGACATTGCACTGCGAGAGAAAGCTGTGTGTGGCTGGCATTAGTTTCACCTCAGACGTAGACCAATGCATACTCTATACGCTCAAAGATTTATGGTTTCTGCTTTCACATACTCATTATGTTTTGAGGTCAGGATCAGAAACTTTGCAGAAACTGCTGCATTTTCAAAGGTTCGCACCCTCACGCTACTGTTGTAGGTCGAACTACTACACATACCCCCAGCATTCATTGAGAGTGGAGACAATTTAAAGTGGTAGACCAGGGTACAATTTTTAAGCCTACATTTTCATTGGCTTAAAACGTTCCTTAGAGCGTCTATTTTTAAGATCCATTCGGATAAAATGTGCCGTAACTGTTAAAATATGTTAAAGTCGCGATTTACTGCATACGGGTCTGGCGCATTCGAGAGCTCTAATGCAACCGACACAGTGTTATAATAGTTATCCACGGAACAGCGGTCTTTTTAGTATCGGATAGTATCACAGAAGGAACTAAAATACTATTCCCAACAACAGTTCACTTCGTGACGTGACATAATTTGTATATGCCGAACAGTCTGTAAGCATATGCTTGTCTTGCCTTTGCTCGACTTGTCATTTCGCTTGTTTTTTAAACGAAATAAAAAAAGTGAGTGCTTACACATGACAAACAAATGTATTTGTACGGATAGAAAAGATTCGAAACGTAATTCCAACCGTGCAAAATGCGCTTCGATTGGCAAGCGGAAGCCAGTCTATCTATACAATAGCATGAAAAAAACCAACTGTACACTGCCGTCATTGCCGATTAAAGGTTTTTTTGGTTTCAGTGACAAAAAACACTGTTTTTAAAAACAACATTTTTCCAACCTGGCTGGAGCTACAACTCATGAAATATAACAAACTGCCTGGGAACACGGTGTTTTTTGCTACAGTATTACGTAGGATTTTTGCGATATATTTTGATTTCTATTTTTGGTGCACGTTTTTATAACGACTTCATTGTCGAAAAAATTGAGTTTCATTTCACAGTGCTGTCATTTTCTTAAGAACCATTTTTAAATATCCCTACGTACCATGTTAGACAACATCATCAGTTTCAAAGCAGTTTTTGAAATATTGTTATTCGTTGAAGATTGTGGTGTCCAGAGCTCTCACTAAACGCCCTTGCACTATGCGAAGGCTTTTCGTCGACGTCGTGTAGTGTTCTTTCGGTGCAAGTTTTTTTTTTAAAGATAAATAATACCATCTTAAGGATGTACATAAAGGTATAAAGTTAGTTTTGTGTTTTTTTTGTTATTTTATTGAAAAGAAAAAACCTTCATGAATGTCGCTTCCAAAATCGAGCGCCATCCTGGTTCACAACAGTCAGCAATATAGCGGTAGATTGAAGTACCACTGTGTTTTACGACAGAAAGGCAGATTAAGGGACGTCAGCGACGATATTATTAGAGACGGAGTACATTGTTGGAGAGAGCAAGGCTGGAGAAAGAAATAGGTCATGTTCTTTTCAGATAAACCATCCCGGTCTTAATCGACTTAAAAAAACGAGAAACCTAAATTTGGTTTGCCCGGAATAAAGGTGAACACCGCTTCTCTGAATGCAAGTCCTTTGCACCGACCACTAGGCGACCTCGCATTATAGTGTTTTACGATGCCTGGTACCGCTGGAGATCTTATACTCTTGTCGTCTTCCAATCTTACAACCAGTTAATGCTCTCAGCTTAGTTTCATGCGACACAATAACCGCAGTGAAACATTAGATTTTGCACAATCATAAGAATACTGAAAGATTGAGGAGTTAGATCAATGGCGTCGGTCGGGAAGTGATGCTGAAGCGTGCACTCACAGTATCATACTTCACCAACGACACGTCCTCTGCAGTAGTCACAACCTTATCTGTTGAGTTCTGCCAAGGGTAAAGCAGTATGCTCGATGGCAGCAATGCTCACATAATTTCGTTTTAGGTAGTTCCGAAAAATGTAAATCTGGCAGTATTTCAATTAGCAGTGATATCAAAGAAAGTATTAGGTCTCTTCGCTCAGTCAGCAAAAGTACAGCATTTGGGGAGCTTTTCGACGCCCGAAGTGAGGCTGCCGTGCTGGACTGCTGTGGTGCGAAGTTTCTCACGAACTACTGCGCGGAAAGGAATTTTCCAGTCACGCCGAACGTTTCTGTTTCACAATTACAGCGGAACGCACAATACTTTTTTATACGAAATTCCAGGAGGATGACCAAGCGGGCGAAGCAGCCAGCCGAGTAACAAAAACCCACCAGGCCTTATTCGAACATGAGCCTGTTAGACTCCCGACGCTTCTGTGTGTGGCCTGCTCATTAGATAACCGTACGCACCAATGTCCACGAAAGCTAGTACATTCTTGTTTTTGGCAAGAGATGCCGGGAACATTCGAACAGAAGGCCAGTCTCCACGCAATTGCAGCATATAGTTGTACACGCCTGTTTCTTTCTATTCCTAGTACAAACAGAGGCTTTGCATTTCGTAAGCTATTACACTTGCCCAAACCAGAGAGTTTATTAAAGTCTACGAATATTAAGTGTATCACCGAGGGGCGGTACGACCACTTCGGAAAGGCACAGCTACGAACGAATTGTCATTGTTTCCTCGTCGTCATCTCGTTCACTCACTGAGTGTGTGGACCCGAACCTGTCACCCTCCATCACCCTTCCCATCTCACAAGAAATCAATGTGGCGAAACTCTGATTGTTGCCACAGTTTAATGCATTTGCTCACAGCGGTGCAGAATGCAGTTGCTCCAAGGCATGCAGTGTGAGGCTCACGAATGGTGATAGAAATTATTTACAGCGGCAGAATTTTCGTTTTACTGGTTCGAAAATAGCATTGGGTTAAAACTTGAAAAAGTCTTGAGGGAATAAGAAATCTGTTTACCTTTCAAACGCTCTCCTTGTTGTCTACTACGTAGGGAAATACATAACCGTATTTTGCGATTCCACAAAATAAATGCGAATCTCTTGCTATAATTCCACAGTTCGTACGCTTACAAAAGTTTGATGAGAGCAGTCCAGAATACGTGGAGGAAACGCAATAGGAGCAGGAACGAAAACAAGAGTGGGCTTTGGATTTTTTTTTCTTGTTAATTGTATTCATTAAAGTTCGCAGGGGCACTAATAAAAGACGAGAAGAAACACAATTTAATGCTTCCTACGCAGTATTTTATCAAAATAATCTGATCTAACATTTGATGCCATTTAACGTGACTACTTTACATGTTGTGCTGTTTTGTATTAGTTTTAGTTTCACAACTATTTCTGCAAACTCTGACCATGACCTTTCGTATTTGATTTGTCTTCTAGAAATTATCTCCAGTTTTACTAATATGTATTAGGAGTCACAACGACCTCTTGTTCGCCCTGACGTAACAGGTTTTGAGGGAAAGACTTCCATGAATTACTCCTGCAATGAAATGTGTTCATCTCAATTTTGACACTTTCTTAGAGAAGACTATTGAGGCAGGTGACGTGTTTCAATCGAAGCATGAGGTCAAAATACCTCCCTTCTGACAACTAGTTTCACTTAAAAGACGATATTTTAATCAATATTGATTAATTAAAATATCGGTAAAGATACACTAATAGCTTTCACAGTACTCTGCGTAGACGAAATCCAATTACAGTTTGTAATCCTCTAATCAAACGGAATCGTTTCATGTGCCTCATGATAACATTTCGATTAAATTCAACTAAGAAGAATATAATAATTCCAATCCCAAAGAAAGCAGGTGTTGACAGATGTGAAAGTTACCGAACTATCAGTTTAATAAGTCACAGCTGCAAAATACTAACGCGAATTCTTTACAGACGAATGGAAAAACTGGTAGAAGCCGACCTCGGGGAAGATCAGTTTGGATTCCGTAGAAATGTTGGAACACGTGAGGCAATACTGACCTTACGACTTATCTTGGAAGAAAGATTAAGAAAAGGCAAACCTACGTTTCTAGCATTTGTAGACTTAGAGAAAGCTTTTGACAATGTAGACTGGAATACTCTCTTTCAAATTCTGAAGGTGGCAGGGGTAAAATACAGGGAGCGAAAGGCTATTTACAGTTTGTACAGAAACCAGATGGCAGTTATAAGAGTCGAGGGGCATGAAAGGGAAGCAGTGGTTGGGAAGGGAGTGAGACAGGGTTGTAGCCTCTCCCCGATGTTATTCAATCTGCATATTGAGCAAGCAGTAAAGGAAACAAAAGAAAAATTCGGAGTAAGTATTAAAATTCATGGAGAAGAAGTAAAAACTTTGAGGTTCGCCGATGACATTGTAATTCTATCAGAGACAGCAAAGGACTTGGAAGAGCAGTTGAACGGAATGGACAGTGTCTTGAAAGGAGGATATAAGATGAACATCAACAAAAGCAAAACGAGGATAATGGAATGTAGTCAAATTAAGTCGGGTGATGCTGAGGGAATTAGATTAGGAAATGAGACACTTAAAGTAGTAAAGGAGTTTTGCTATTTAGGGAGTAAAATAACCGATGATGGTCGAAGTAGAGAGGATATAAAATGTAGACTGGCAATGGCAAGGAAAGCGTTTCTCAAGAAGAGTAATTTGTTAACATCGAATATAGATTTAGGTGTCAGGAAGTCGTTTCTGAAAGTATTTGTATGGAGTGTAGCCATGTATGGAAGTGAGACATGGACGATAACTAGTTTGGACAAGAAGAGAATAGAAGCTTTCGAAATGTGGTGCTACAGAAGAATGCTGAAGATAAGGTGGGTAGATCACGTAACTAATGAGGAGGTATTGAATAGGATTGGGGAGAAGAGAAGTTTGTGGCACAACTTGACTAGAAGAAGGGATCGGTTGGTAGGACATGTTCTGTTCTGAGGCATCGAGGGATAACAAATTTAGCATTGGAGGGCAGCGTGGAGGGTAAAAATCGTAGAGGGAGACCAAGAGATCAATACACTAAGCAGATTCAGAAGGATGTAGGTTGCAGTAGGTACTGGGAGATGAAGAAGCTTGCACAGGATAGAGTAGCATGGAGAGCTGCATCAAACCAGTCTCAGGACTGAAGACCACAACAACAACAACAAGTACTTTTCTAGTGATTTCTGTTTTTGTACGTTTTTTGCCCTTTCTACCCCTTTCAACCCGGTTTGGTCAAAACAACATAAACACAACTGCATGCCAGCACCTGCCGTTTGCGAGGGATTCCCAATGACATGTGGACGCACTGAACTACAAGTACAGGGTGGCGCAGGGAAACGGGAAATTTCGAAATAACGTCATTTTCATGAATAAATTCATAAAACTAGTAATTTATTAAGAAAATGAATGTATTCAGTATGCCATTATTCAGTATGTCTTTACAATCAAAATGTCCAAAAGTGTCTCTTTACTTTTTAAAGATGACATCGGAAAGATGTACTTCCATTCGGCGTTCACACTCTAACAGCTTGTTATGAAAACTCTGGAATGCGCGGTGTAGCAAATCTTGGGGAATGGCAGTGATTTCGTTTTCAATGTTCTCCTTCAGTTCATGGATTGTTGCAGGACGTGTACGGTACACCTTGCCTTTAAGATGTCCCCACAGGAAGAAGTCGCACACACTAAGATCAGGGGATCTCGCAGGCCATGCAATGTCACCGTTACGTCAAATAATGCGTCTTCCAAACAACTGAACTGCTGCCATCGATTGTCGAGCAGTGTGTGACGTGGCTCCGACCTGCTGAAACCACATGTTTTCGACGTTAAGATTAAGCTCGTACAGTCTCGGTGTAAAGAATGTTTGAAGCATTTCAACATATCGAGCGGATGTTACTGTCACTGCACTACCATCCTCACGTTCAAAACACTAAGGGCCCATAACACCATGACATGATACAGCACACCATATTGTGACCTTGGCGCTATGTAGTGGTCGCTGGTGAAACTCACAAGGATTGTCCTGTGCCCAATAACGAAAATTCTGTTTGTTCACGAATCCGTTCAGGTGGAAATGGGCTTCGTCTGATATCCATAACCAAGGAAATTCGCGTCCTCGTTGATTTTAGCCAATATTTGGCTACTAAACTCCATACGTGACGCTGGGTCTCGCTCATGTAAGTGTTGCACAATCTGCAACTTATAGAGATGGAAGTCTAATTCGTGCAGTATTCTTTGTAAGCTTCGTCGCTTAATCCCTGGCGACGATGCATGCTGTCGAACGGAGCGGCGAGGACTTCTCTCGATTGCAGCTCTAGCAGCTGCAATGTTCTCTGGGGTACGTACCGTTGGAATGCCACCTAGGGTTTATTTTTCAAGGCAGATCCTGTTTCTTCAAAATTACGCACCCACGTTGTAATCGCATGCGCAGATGGGACACGTCCATGATGTCCAAGCTGGTAATGCTGTCGAAATGTTCTCTGTGCGGCAGTCGCACTATCACCATTTTTGTAAAACGCTCTCACAGCTACTGCACGTTCCGCACCAGTCCAATTCTCCATGATTACTAAATGGCAATGCGTTCACATCAATTGTGCGAAGTTTCGAACATCTGCCGGCGCTACAGTACTGCCAACTGTAACGTTCAAAATTTCCCGTTCCCCTGCGCCACCCTGTACTATTAGCCACCAAAATAGCTCAAATTCGCATAAGAATTGTTGCAATTGTGATGTAGAGCTTGTCTGAGGCCAGGAATGGGGAAACTGATTACATAAACCAGTACCGGTATTTCAGTCTGAATAACCGGTATTTTCGGTGTGTGTTTGGTCTCGGTTATAACAGGTTGTTCTTTTTATTTTTTACAACGAACCGACTAAAAAACTGAAACATCTACTAGCAGTAGCAGCAGTGAAGATTTTTATTTTTAAATAAACCTTTTTTAAAATAAAAAAAAGGAATAATTTTTATTCGTAAAATTTTCATTAGTTTGAAATATTGCGTTATTATAGAAAATGGGAAAAGTGATCGGTGTTATTATAGTAACAATGCCAACAGAAGCGAGCTACAAACAAATGGCATAAGAATTGATACGGCAAATTGCAATAAAAAAGGAAAATCGGTTATTTCAAAAACTGGATAACATTCAAGGTAACTGGGAAAAACCGATGTAACCGAAAACTGGTTGTTTTGACGATACCCGCCATCCCTAGTTTGGCCCCATCAGAATTAGTTCCTAGAGTAGCGGCCGCAGCCTCAATTAAACGGGGCAGTAGTACTTGGCGGATGGGGAAGAAAGTCGGTCGTGCCCTTTCAACGGAATCATCCTGGCATTTGCCTGAAGCGATTTAGGGAAATCGCGGAAAATCTAAATCAGGATGGTCGTGCGCGGGTTTGAACCGTTGTCCTCGTGAATGAGAGTCCAGTGTGCTAACTAACGCACCACCTCGTTGTCGCAGGCAGACGATACATGTCGGTATGTTTACAGGAGGGAGAGCTGCATGGTATCTGCGTATGGTGAAGGCGGCAACACTGACTCGCAGATTATTTGGTGTATCGATGTCATGTTTTTTATAAACAGAACAGAAATATACCAAGATTGTTCGAAGTGTCTATCATTTATAAAGGTTAAAGATCACTTGGGACACTAATATGAAGCCTTGACACCCTGCACTACGGAGAACAAACGACTACAAGCTACGTATATGCTTGGGAGTTGTGGATTTGGGAAAGGAATGTCTGTTATCGCTAAAAGAACCGATTTTCGTTTATATCGGCTTTTATGAAGCAGGTTTGTCCCGACTGTCAAAAACCACTCAAAATAACCGGCTTCCGAGACAACCTATTTTCGATTTTTTATTTCTATTATTTGCTGTGAAAAACGTAGGAATCGTACAGAGACTGAAAATTTTGACTCGCACAGTTTCAAGATATTGTACGTAGACTCAAAATATTAAATAAAAGAAAATTTCGCCCGTTCATTGTTCGCTGCTTTTCTCCGAAAAGTAATCACCAGTATTCTCCTACTGATTCAAATTTTTTGAAAGTCTGCTCAAAAATCATGTTATAATAGGGGATCATACCACCATTTGTGCCTTACGAAGAATCAGTGCTGAAGTGTAAAAACTGAGGTTGGTTTCCTTTCATGCTCGCTCAGTGGGCTTACCTGCAGCAAAAGAAGAACCACACGGACCACCACGGGCAGTCAGTATAGCGAACATTGTTTTGCATTCCTGTGACGCGGCAGCACAGATGGGAGCCGACAGAAGTGGGGCAACGACAAAACTGGACACGGGAATGGCGTCACGTCGTCATCTCAGACGAGTCCCCGCATGTGTGTACAGCATCCCGACGGACACTGCCGCGTCCGGATTCTCCGAGGAGAACAAACGTTGCCAGACTGCATGTGTTATCGTTATATGAACCGAATACCTCGAGTGATGGTAAGCGTACACAACACAATCGCCTACGGCTCACGTAGCCTTACCTCTGGAGTTACATTTGAGACGCGATAAGGCCGGCACTGTGCCCTGTCTTCCGAGGGGTCAGTGACCTTATGTTTCAACAAGATAGCGCAAGCCACAATGTTGCCTATACTGTGCTGACGTACCTCGTATAGAGGGTATTGGTACGTTTATGTGATACTCTACCGGTCGTTGCAATTGTAATGGTCTACAGCATTTTTTTGAGTTATCAGTCTTCTGACAGCTTTGATGCGGCTCGTCACGAATTCCTCTCCTGTGTAAACCCTCTTCTTCTCAGAGTAGCACTTGCTACGTTCTCAAATATTTGCTGGATGTATTCCAATTTCTGTCTTCCCCTACAGTTTTTCAAAAATGGTTCAAATGGCTCTGAGCACTATGGGACTTAACATCTATGGTCATCAGTCCCCTAGAACTTAGAACTACTTAAACCTAACTAACCTAAGGACAGCACACAACACCCAGTCATCACAGTTTTTCCCCTCTACAGTTCCCTCTAGTACCTGGAAGTCATTCCCTGACAACGGGCGTCCTATCATCCTGTCCCTTCTCCTTGTCAGTGTTTTCCACATATTCGTTTAATCTCCGATTCTGCGTAAAACCTCCTTATTCTTTACCCTTATCAGTCCACCTAATTATGTCAACAGCTTACCTGTACACAAGCTGATATAGGTAGATGGATTGCAAGGGGTAGTTCTCAGTAGTATTTTCCTCTGATTTGGCTGGTCGCTGAGCGAACTTGGCAGCGCGTTAATGAGCGCGGTCTCTGGCCGTGGTGGGAAGGAGGGCGCGCGGCGCGGGAGGCGGCGGCCCAGACAAAGCCGCCATTCAAGCGGGCCGCGCTCGCCTCGCGCCTTCACGCCCCACTGCTTCCAGAACGGCGAGCGCGCGACCAGCTGCCGGCTGCCGCAGCACACACCCGGCGCCAAAAGTGCGGCCGCGGCCACGCTCCACACCGCCTCCAAATGCACACGGCTCCGACTACAGCGGTTGCGGCTGTCTTATTATGGTTACGTACTTGCAACTAGGAATGTTGATATTTTTAAAAATATCGGGAATCCGATATATCGATATCTAAAAAGAATTATCCTTACAGGTCCTCGATACATCGAGGAAAGATATCGATACGTCGACGGAGAAAGTATCGACGCACAGCTCTAAAAAAATATATAGGCTGGACATTGTAGATATACTGCCAGTTTTAGAGCTGTATATTGAACCATTGATTTGTTATTACATATGCTGTACATCAACAAGCTACCAGCCTGTTAATCCCCCTTAGAGCAATAATTGAAAGGGAAATGATGCACGTTCATGCTTGGCGATAACCACTTTGCTAACAATGGTAACTGCATGTAAATGGCACAATAAAAGGTGTCCGTTGGGTTGCGTCAGTCGGTTTCGTCTCATATCGGATCAATCTGGATGACTTTTTGTCGACTTCCCTGTTTATTCATATTTGCAAACGCCAGCGAATTAACGGTCGCAGTGTCAAAATTGCGTGGTGTGGTTAAACGATTCTGTCCGCAGCTCGTGGTCGTGCGGTAGCGTTCTCGCTTCCCACGCCCGGGTTCCCGGGTTCGATTCCCGGCGGGGTCAGGGATTTTCTCTACCACGTGATGACTGGGTGTTGTGTGATGTCCTTAGGTTAGTTAGGTTTAAGTAGTTCTAAGTTCTAGGGGACTGATGACCATAGATGTTAAGTCCCATAGTGCTCGGAGCCATTTGAACCATTTAAACGATTCAGTTTCTGCTGGTAACACCGAGCGCCGATTACGTCAGCATTTCCCTTCACATGTCTCCATCCGCCGCAAAAACCAATCTTGTCATATAGATTTTTGCTCATCAGTTTCAGCTATTGTTTTTGAAGAATGCCGACGTGAAGAAATGGCGCGTTTTAACGCGACTGCTGTGCTATTTCTTCACATCAGAAATCTTGTTATTCCACTCACATCGTCAACGCCGCCGCCCCCCCCCCCCCCAAAAAGTGCAATCTGATTTCTTTGTGCCATCTATCATACCTCATACCAATATTTTATCGACAGCCCTACTTCAACCGTGTCTGTTGACGACCCACA
Organism: Schistocerca cancellata; assembly: GCF_023864275.1. Lineage (NCBI taxonomy): Eukaryota > Metazoa > Arthropoda > Insecta > Orthoptera > Acrididae > Schistocerca > Schistocerca cancellata. The sequence goes on from NC_064626.1 coordinate 884,969,096, forward strand.
TCCATGTCTCATTCTCCTTGCTGCGGGAATCAAAGTAATGATGTTGCGAGCATTAAATGATGACTTTACTGGACTACGATGTAAGGATGTAGACGGTGTACCATACGCTCGTGCAAAATTTTACCGATGTGCCACACTGTCGTGGCCTATAGGCATTTAACTTACTGATTCGAGAACAAAATGAGATACTGAACTGCTTTCAGTCTGAACTAAAACATTGATATCTTATCTACAGTTCGAAAACAGTACTGTATGGGTCAAATTAACTGTACGCATAGTTTATGCAACGCTTTTGCACCTCTCCAAACCCTTGAAATTTTCGCGCAATACTTCACTTAATTTGATGCAGCACAAAACTATGATGAATAACGAAAAAGAAATTCACTCCTTTATCGAGCGAAGATATCAGACTGTAAGATGCGCAAAAAAAGAACTTTTCACCTTATAGTTTTCTTAAAATTAGATAAGCACTCACAGCAGTCGGAAAGTCCGCATGGACAGAACTGGGCACGCAATGCGTGATCAAGATCAAAATGAGATACTGCTCCGCTTTCAATTTGAAATAAGAAAATGGTTCAAAAGGCTCTGAGCACTATGGGACTTAACATCTGAGGTCATCAGTCCCCTAGAACTTAGAACTACTTAAACCTAATTAACCTAAGGACATCACACACATCCATGCCCGAGGCAGGATTCGAACCCCCGACCGTAGCATGAAATAAGATTTCGGTTTTTATCTACATTTCATACACAGCAATGTATGGGCTAAAATCGACTATACACAAAGTTTACCCAATGCGTTTCTACCTCTGCAAAATTTTGTAAATTTCGTGCAATGCTATACGTAATTTGATGCAATATACACTCCTGGAAATGGAAAAAAGAACACATTGACACCGGTGTGTCAGACCCACCATACTTGCTCCGGACACTGCGAGAGGGCTGTACAAGCAATGATCAAACGCACGGCACAGCGGACACACTAGGAACCGCGGTGTTGGCCGTCGAATGGCGCTAGCTGCGCAGCATTTGTGCACCGCCGCCGTCAGTGTCAGCCAGTTTGCCGTGGCATACGGAGCTCCATCGCAGTCTTTAACACTGGTAGCATGCCGCGACAGCGTGGACGTGATCCGTGTGTGCAGTTGACGGACTTTGAGCGAGGGCGTATAGTGGGCATGCGGGAGGCCAGGTGGACGTACCGCCGAATTGCTCAACACGTGGGGCGTGAGGTCTCCACAGTACATCGATGTTGTCGCCAGTGGTCGGCGGAAGGTGCACGTGCCCGTCGACCTGGGACCGGACCGCAACGACGCACGGATGCACGCCAAGACCGTAGGATCCTACGCAGTGCCGTAGGGGACCGCACCGCCACTTCCCAGCAAATTAGGGACACTGTTGCTCCTGGGTTATCGGCGAGGACCATTCGCAACCGTCTCCATGAAGCTGGGCTACGGTCCCGCACACCGTTAGGCCGTCTTCCGCTCACGCCCCAACATCGTGCAGCCCGCCTCCAGTGGTGTCGCGACCGGCGTGAATGGAGGGACGAATGGAGACGTGTCGTCTTCAGCGATGAGAGTCGCTTCTGCCTTGGTGCCAATGATGGTCGTATGCGTGTTTGGCGCCGTGCAGGTGAGCGCCACAATCAGGACTGCATACGACCGAGGCACACAGGGCCAACACCCGGCATCATGGTGTGGGGAGCGATCTCCTACACTGGCCGTACACCACTGGTGATCGTCGAGGGGACACTGAATAGTGCACGGTACATCCAAACCGTCATCGAACCCATCGTTCTACCATTCCTAGACCGGCAAGGGAACTTGCTGTTCCAACAGGACAATGCACGTCCGCATGTATCCCGTGCCACCCAACGTGCTCTAGAAGGTGTAAGTCAACTACCCTGGCCAGCAAGATCTCCGGATCTGTCCCCCATTGAGCATGTTTGGGACTGGATGAAGCGTCGTCTCACGCGGTCTGCACGTCCAGCACGAACGCTGGTCCAACTGAGGCGCCAGGTGGAAATGGCATGGCAAGCCGTTCCACAGGACTACATCCAGCATCTCTACGATCGTCTCCATGGGAGAATAGCAGCCTGCATTGCTGCGAAAGGTGGATATACACTGTACTAGTGCCGACATTGTGCATGCTCTGTTGCCTGTGTCTATGTGCCTGTGGTTCTGTCAGTGTGATCATGTGATGTATCTGACCCCAGGAATGTGTCAATAAAGTTTCCCCTTCCTGGGACAATGAATTCACGGTGTTCTTATTTCAATTTCCAGGAGTGTAGTAACTGTGACAGCCGGGCGGTCTGAGACGCCTTGCCACGTTTCTCGCGGCTCTCAACGTCGGAGTTTAGAGTCCTCCCTCGGGCATGGTTGTGTGTGTGTGTGTGTGTGTGTGTGTGTGTGTGTGTGTGTGTGTGTGTGTCTTGTCCTTAGCGTAAGTTAGTTTCAGTCATTTATCGAGTGACGATATCAAAACTGTAAGATGTCCAAAAATCTACTTTTTTAGCCGAATAATTTTCTTAAAATCATATGATAAGTATTGTATAGCGGTGAGGACACTGGCTCTCAGCACAAGTGAGTAGCATTAGGCTGACAGCAAAGCCGCTCTCAGCACAGAATGTAAAGAGCACATCGGTAGCAGTCAAATGCTTAATTTTTGTAATTAATAGTTTAACATTGCGGGGAATAAAAAAATGCAAAAAAAAATTATGTTGGCTGTGGGAATCGGACCCAACCCGACAAATTGCCAGTTGGTGCACTCGACCACTGGGCTATGGTACTGAGACATCAGCTGCTCCTCTAAGATCTCTCATACTCTATTCATGCACAATAATTTACACGCATTGCTCAATGGAAAATAATGACCTGGTGCTGTGAGCATAACACTCTCAGTGACAGCAGGGATGACGTCACGTCAGAGCGTGTGCAGTCGAAAAGAAGTCAGCTGTGTCCCCTCTCCGTGTTGATCGCCGAACGGCTGACCGTCATTTCTGCAATCGCCACTGGTTTCTAGTTATCGCGGAGAGAGCGCTACAAAACAAGCTTTCGTCCATCGTATTCACAGACCAGCATGCAGTCGAAGAGAAATGGCGTAATTTTAGTGCGATTTCCAGCTTGCATTTGAAAAGAGGGCATTTATTTAGTGTGATATTTACTGTTTGCTGTAGCACTTTAGCAAATGTTCAGGGGCCACCAATGGACATATGGAAGTCTGGGTCGGTCTGGGGAGCATGCACGGATAGCCGAGGTGGTTAAGGCGATCGCGCGGGTAATCTGGCACCAACTTTCATACCTCAATATTGGGTAAGAGATTTAGCCCTAATAAAGGTGATGTCATGGAATTCAGTCAGCGAATTAATTTCGTTTTATTACAGGTCTGACAGTTATGCTTCCTGGAGGAGAGGGAATTTCATGTATTCACTGACTGAGTGTTTAGCAATGTTTCTATGACACACATGAGATTCGCTAGCGGAGGTGGTTAGCCACTGACTGCTGCCCACTGGCGACAGTACGGTACATGTGAGTATAGTACGGGTTTACGAATCGCTGTATGGCTTCCTGTGCAAGGGATAGAAACGAAAAGATGAATCTCCACGAATGCACACAAAGGGGATTGGATGCCATCACTCTATAAGGCACGGCGGGAAAGATATCGGCACTCGTTATAGTGCTGTGCGAACCTTACACGGACGTCACTCTCCACTTGAGGGCCAACTTAAAACAATGAAAATTTTCTGAGTCTTCAGGTGGCTGCAGCAGGAAAATAGCAACTGCTGTAGTCCACTCTGCGACGTACTTCTATGGAGACCCTCATTGCTTTCAGACCGACTGACAGTAGGGTGACGGAGCAGTTGCTGCTGACTACAGTCTGCCGTTGTCTCGAAGAAATACCGTGAATTTACACAATTTGATCCGGCGACAGAAGCTGAAAGTCATATATTTGATGAATATTTTATCCATCTGTATAGCTCGAACCTCCGAACGACCGCCTCTGTACTGCCGCTACCTAGCCATTTCGGAGCATGGAGCCAGAATATGACCGATTCACGGCACTGGTAACTTAAATAAGAACCGAGAGAAAATTTACAAATCAAATGGATAAACAATTGCTTCTTTTTTCCCTTACCTACAACCGTGATGTAATATCATGGACGTTTTGCCACAAACATAACAAATAATGTCACAAGCAGTTCGCATTATAGTACCTTCAGAGTTCTGTACATTATTAAAAAAAATAGCTCTCGGTCTTTATTATGTTCTTTTATTTACGTCACCGCTTCCGTGGCTGTATGGTTAGCCTCGCTGCCTTCGGTGTGGAAGGTCCTGGGTTCGATTTCCGTTACCTCCTCACATTTTTCTTCTAAGTTTGGGAGATCTGTAACGGCGTGCATTCAGCTTCGTGAGGCCAAATGAGGAGCTGCTTGAATAAAGAAGCAGCAGCACCATAAGGATTAATCTCTGGCAATATGAGCTGGAAGGACTGGCGAAGTGCTGATCACATCCCACGATCACAGATCGCTCCTCATACTGCCTTCTAGGCAGCAGTCGTAATAGGCGTAAGTCCTAATCCATGAGTGGTGTTTTGTGTGTACTAAATGTAAGTGTGCTGTACTTTTGACGTGATTACTAGTTCAATTTATCCTTCTGTTACTGTCATGACACAAAATGTAGAAATTATGTCCTTAATCTTTGTTAGTCATCATCGGCACCACAGAAATTCAGCACCAACAAGACGGACGTGGAAATGGTAAAGCTGGTTTCACTTCCTGTCACTCGCACTCCTGCTGCATGTACCGCAGATGCGAGTAAAATAAAAAAATGAATAAAATTTATAATTATACAAGTGCAAATTCGTATTATTAGTATGTTAACGTCCAAACAGACTGTAGAGAGTTTCTGCGCTGTTGTTACTAAATCGCGGCCAAATGCGCGGCTTCACAGTACTACACGAGACAAACTACGACGAACACTGTACCGAGGCAACTGCGGAATACAGCAACCGTCACTGTGTCGTTAGGGTTATCTAGGGCGCCCGGAATGAATGCGCTGTTTTCTGCCGCGAGACGCGACGGTACTGCTCGCCAAAAATATCGCGGCGGCCCGCAGCTGCTAAGTCAAGGCCGCATGCTGACCGCCGCATATCCGGCAGCCGTTCGGAGCTACTGTCTCAGGCTATGAGAGATTGACATTAATACTGCAGCTTATGGACTCTACTTCTCTGACTGGAGCAATTCAAAGCCGCTTTGCGTATTTAGTTCAATTTTATAACTGTTAGATTCGCGATTTTATTTTTAGCTATATGCTTTTATTGTACAATATCGGGGCCTTAGGTCAACTAATAAAGCACTACAATGCTAATCGGTATTCTGTTGACCATATTCAGCTCGCACATTGCAAAATACGTATTGTTCCAAGCATAATACGCAAGTCTCCGTGTATGCTTCAGTCACTTGCAACGTGAGAAAGAAATGGTTCTAATGTCCCCAGGCACTATGGGACTTAACATCTGAGACCATCAGACGCCTAGACTTAGAACTACTTAAACCTAACTAACCTAAGGACATCACACACATCCATGCCCGAGGCAGGATTCGAAGCTGCGACCGTAGCAGCAGCGCGGTTCCCGACTGAAACGCCTAGAACCGCTCGGCCATAGCGGCCAGTCGTGAGAAAGAAAGCACTGCCTGAACCCTCCGTGTGTGAAATCTGTAGTCAATTTTCATGGTATTGTCCACTCCTTATGCAGGGCAAATAGTATCTTCCTGCGAGTAGATTTATCAATGAGTAAAGTCACTGTGAATTTTAATGGTACGTCAGTAATAAGGTATATCATATGATATTTCCGACTGTTTCGTTGCTGAATAACTTGCGTGATGACTAAACAAGGCGGTTTTGGTCTAATTGGTTCAAATGGCTCTGAGCACTATGGGACTTAACATCTATGGTCATCAGTCCCCTAGAACTTAGAACTACTTAAACCTAACTAACCTAAGGACAACACACAACAGCCAGTCATCACGAGGCAGAGAAAATCCCTGACCCCGCCGGGAATCGAACCCGGGAACCTGGGCGTGGGAAGCGAGAACGCTACCGCACGACCACGAGATGCGGACGGTTTTGGTCTGTTGAGAAGTTCTGCAGCAGGTAGACTTCTCTGTACAAGGTATGATTCGTGAGCCGGCCGGTGTAGCCGTGCGGTTCTAAGCGCTTCAGTTTGGAACCGCGTGACCGCTACGGTCGCAGGTTCGAATCCTGCCTCGGGCATGGATGTGTGTGATGTCCTTAGGTTAGTTAGGTTTAAGTAGTTCTAAGTTCTAGGGGACTGATGACCTCAGTAGTTAAGTCCCGTAGTGCTCAGAGCCATTTTATGATTCGTCCTGGAAACCAACTACAGGGTGTCGCTAAGCCATTCTCCACCAATATCCTTTCTCCCAGAAGTGCTACCCAGCAACGTAAGTATAAGAGCTTCTGAGTTGATAGCAAAGCAATAGTGATGGAAGCATTGGGCTGATTCGCAAGTAGTGCCTGGTTAGCTCACTGGTTATGACCGTCATGCGTTAGAAGCGGTCAGTCGTACGAAGCCAGCGTGAAGCTTCTAAGTCTCTTTGAGCATACTGGATTTACGTGGCCATTTAGTCTAACGCAGAACTTTTCGAACGGTTATACTACTTCTCACACAGATAAACCAGTTGTGAGTGGACTTCTTGAAATTAGCTTCTCAATTAATTTTTGTGCAAATCACTCACTAACTAGGTGATGTTGCCCTAATTTATGAGACTTTCAACAGTGTCGAACAGGTTACCGGCTTCTCTTCTCCCATTTCTCAGCTCTCCGCCTTGGAACTTTCATGTTCCTACAACAATTAGCCACATATCTTGTGAAATACACCCCAATAACTTATACCTTGTTTACACGACATTCTGCAGCAGCTTCTCCTTTTTCCGTTCCGTCATAAAGAAGATTAGGATTTAAAAGTGTCGTCGATGACAAAGTCATTAGAGTCGGAAACACAAAGTTTGACTAGACAAAAGTGAGACAGGGCATAGGTCATCAAAAGGAACCATCGCGGCATTCGCCATAAGTTAACTGAGGAAAGCACTGATCAGTCTACTGACTGGTTTGATGCGGCCCGCCACGAATTCCTTTCCTATGCTAACCTCTTCATCTCAGAGTAGCACTTGCAACCTACGTCCTCAATTATTTCCTTGACGTATTCCAATCTCTGTCTTCCTCTACAGATTTTGCCCTCTAAGCTCCCTCTAGTACCATGGAAGTCATTCCCTCATGTCTTAGCAGATGTCCTATCATCCTGTCCCTTCTCCCTATCAGTGTTTTCCACATATTGCTTTCCTCTCCGATTCTGCGTAGAACCTCCTCATTCCTTACCTTATCAGTCCACCTAATTTTCAACATTCGTCTATAGCACCACATCTCAAATGCTTCGATTTGATGGCTAATACCCTGCATCTACTAAGCTTCTTATGAGAACCGTCTTTCTACAACTTCCTTAAATTGACAAGGAGAGCTTTCTCGTTTTTTAAGCTCGGCCTAATAAGTTTAGCAGAGCTTTAGGTGTCAACTGAAGACATAGAATCTGTAAATGAATCCGCGATCATGTTATGGTGCTTCATCACATTAATTGTACAATTCACAATTATTGGCTTTTGCCATTGCCAGATTTTAAGATCTGTGGCAACGCTGTTTTTCTATTTGTAACAGATCTGAAGATGGCAATGGTCGAAACCGGTAATTATGAGCTGTACAAGTTACGTGATCAAGACGTGCCTTTATAAGCACACGAAGGTTAGGTGGACAAAACTCATCTTTCAGTTAAGTTTGCATTTATGGCATGTAAAATAACGAACATATGTGGTGCTGCACTGTACATGCTAATTACGATATTCACTGTCTACCAGTGCCATAGCCCAGCACGAAGCGTTATGCCGGGTTAACGAAAGAAATGATTGTCAAGCACTTATTTCTGCTAAGGTTTCGTGCACTGCATTGGTTGCTATGGCGATTTAGAAGAAAGGACCGTGTTTCATCTGATACGGAAAAGCAAATGGTCACTTACGAAGCCTATGTGCATCTATTTTCTTACTCCGCCGTCAACGGTAGCGCCTAATTTGCATACATTTTACTCCCTATTTCAAGCTTGCAATTCACGTGAACGCTAAGAAAGAAGTAACATTCACGAGTACATTCAAGACTCCATTTCACTACATTCAGTAACTCCCATCACTATCTGCAGCTCGCAGAAATTCTCTTTGAACTCTGAAATAACTGTACGAAGTCGCCGAAGATTTAATTCGAGGGACCAAATTCAGTATCCAAAGGCACACTATCTGACCAGAAGTATCCGGCCGCCTATCAGAGGAGTGCTCACTCTTCGCTCTTATAATAGCGTGAACTCTGCTGTGGACACGTTCAGTGAGGCGTCTCAACGTCTTTGGAGAAATGGCAACCTATCCTTCCTGAAGAGACGAACCCAGAGATGGTAGCGATGTTGGACGTTGGGGCCTGGAGCGAAGTCGATCTTCTAATTCATACCAGAGGTGTTATCAGATTCCAGTGGGACCCTGCGAGTTGGGGATGATTTGGGGGAGGGGACCAAACAGCGAGGTCATCGGTGTCATCGAATTAGCGAAGGGTGGGGAAGGAAGTCGGTCGTGTCCTTTCAGAGGAACCATTTCGGCATATGCCTGAAGCGATTTAGGGAAATCACGGAAAACCTGAATCAGGATGGCCGGACGCGGGATTGAACCGTTGTCCTCCCGAATGCGAGTCCAATGTGATAACCACTGCGCCACCTCGCTCTGTGGGGCGCTGCGAAAACCAGCCCATTTCAGTAATGAGACTGTCCACAAACCATTCCCTCACAGATGCTGCTTTATGACAGACTGCACTGTCATGCGGATACAATCATCGTCTCCGAACTGTTCCCTCTAACGTACGCACCACACACTGCTGTAAAATACACTCCTGGAAATTGAAATAAGAACACCGTGAATTCATTGTCCCAGGGAGGGGGAAACTTTATTGACACATTCCTGGGGTCAGATACATCACATGATCACACTGACAGAACCACAGGCACATAGACACAAGCAACAGAGCATGCACAATGTCGGCACTAGTACAGTGTATATCCACCTTTCGTAGCAATGCAGGCTGCTATTCTCCCATGGAGACGATCGTAGAGATGCTGGATGTAGTCCTGTGGAACGGCTTGCCATGCCATTTCCACCTGGCGCCTCAGTTGGACCAGCGTTCGTGCTGGACGTGCAGACCGCGTGAGACGACGCTTCATCCAGTCCCAAACATGCTCAATGGGGGACAGATCCGGAGATCTTGCTGGCCAGGGTAGTTGACTTACACCTTCTAGAGCACGTTGGGTGGCACGGGATACATGCGGACGTGCATTGTCCTGTTGGAACAGCAAGTTCCCTTGCCGGTCTAGGAATGGTAGAACGATGGGTTCGATGACGGTTTGGATGTACCGTGCACTATTCAGTGTCCCCTCGACGATCACCAGTGGTGTACGGCCAGTGTAGGAGATCGCTCCCCACACCATGATGCCGGGTGTTGGCCCTGTGTGCCTCGGTCGTATGCAGTCCTGATTGTGGCGCTCACCTGCACGGCGCCAAACAAGCATACGACCATCATTGGCACCAAGGCAGAAGCGACTCTCATCGCTGAAGACGACACGTCTCCATTCGTCCCTCCATTCACGCCTGTCGCGACACCACTGGAGGCGGGCTGCACGATGTTGGGGCGTGAGCGGAAGACGGCCTAACGGTGTGCGGGACCGTAGCCCAGCTTCATGGAGACGGTTGCGAATGGTCCTCGCCGATACCCCAGGAGCAACAGTGTCCCTAATTTGCTGGGAAGTGGCGGTGCGGTTCCCTACGGCACTGCGTAGGATCCTACGGTCTTGGCGTGCATCCGTGCGTCGCTGCGGTCCGGTCCCAGGTCGACGGGCACGTGCACCTTCCGCCGACCACTGGCGACAACATCGATGTACTGTGGAGACCTCACGCCCCACGTGTTGAGCAATTCGGCGGTACGTCCACCCGGTCTCCCGCATGCCCACTATACGCCCTCGCTCAAAGTCCGTCAACTGCACATACGGTTCACGTCCACGCTGTCGCGGCATGCTACCAGTGTTAAAGACTGCGATGGAGCTCCGTATGCCACGGCAAACTGGCTGACACTGACGGCGGCGGTGCACAAATGCTGCGCAGCTAGCGCCATTCGACGGCCAACACCGCGGTTCCTGGTGTGTCCGCTGTGCCGTGCGTGTGATCATTGCTTGTACAGCCCTCTCGCAGTGTCCGGAGCAAGTATGGTGGGTCTGACACACTGGTGTCAATGTGTTCTTTTTTCCATTTCCAGGAGTGTATGTTGATATCCTTCCGCATTTAGCATTTTCTTAAGCACGATAGGGGGACCACACCCTTACTACGAAAAACATCCTCATACCGGAACACTGCCTCCTCACTTCTTAGCTGCTGGGACTGCACATGATTGCAGGTAATGTTCTCCAGGCATTCGACAAATCCAAACCCTTCCATCGGATTGCCACAGGATGTCATTCATCACTCCAAATCATTCGTTTTCTGTCGTCCATTCTCCAGCGGTGTCGCTCTTTAGAACACCTCAACCGTCGCTTAGCTATGCCTACAGAAATGTGTGGCTTCTGGGGAACCTGTTCGACCACTGTACCCCATTCTTATTAACTCCCTTCGCTCAATCATTGTGCAAACTGGATTGATTACCGCGCATAGGAACTCACGAGTGATTCATTTCGCTGATTTATTGCGATTTTTTACAACTACGCACTGCAATGGTCGAAATTAGTACGTCCGTCAGTACATGAAGGATGATGGTTTAGGTGTGGTTGTTACTGCGCGTTTCCACTTCGCAGTCACATTACCAACAGTCTACTTTGGCACATTTAGAAGAGTTTGAATGTCCCTGGTGGATCTGTTAACGGGTGACATCCAATGAATAGTCCAGCCACAGAGATTCAGCTCTCCTGACCGACGCTCCTGCTTCTCTACTGACAAAGATAATCACCGCCTCCTTTTATATTGGCAGGTTCGTCTCTCGTGACATCTGCACTACACAGGGTCACAGGATATCCAGATTCTTCGATCACATAGTGTGTATCTATCCATACGACTCGTAGCTCGTGTCAGTGTGCAAGTGAGGAAAGAGAGAGTGAGTCTCCGTTAGGAGGCAGATTAAGCATGTGGTTTGAGCGCGCCGAGTGGCCGGTCGAGTCAGCTTTCTGCAAAAGGCAGCAACGGCTGACGCACAGCACAGATACGGGCAGTGACTCGCCACTAACGCTTTCCTCTCCATTCGCGAAGTGTCAGTACTTCTCGTTACAGCCGAACAATGGCGAGGCGGCCACAATGCGACCTGCGCCTGCTGCGGCCGGACGGACGCCGCGCTGGGGCGAGAACATGCTAACAAACACCGCCTGCAGTTGCGACCAAGATCTGCGTGCACCTGGTGCGAGATATCAATGACTAGAGAAGAGAAAACAGGGTATTGCACCAAATCCCCCCACGCTTCTTAACCCTTCAAGTGTCAATCATGGAACATTGTTCTAGTCACCGTTCCTCACTTGCGCGTATAAACATCACACCAGAATCTCACCTTCCGATTTATCTACTGACTCGCCGAGCTAGCTGTAAGAGATGCTAGAATTTTTGTTTCGATTTATTCAGTATCCAGAAACGTAGATCGACCAGTTGTTTTTTTTCCACTTTATTGTGTATTTGCTTGCAAAGGTAGTTGGGCTCTCTGTGAATGCTTGACTCCTTTGAGGGTGTTGGTTAGGTAGTTGTACGAGTGATTGACAGTAACTATTTACATGTAAAATACCGAATAACTCAAGATTACATCTTCTTTGACGGCCCTGTGGGGGTGCAATAATGGCTCGAGGCACCTTGCAAATGGTTCAAATGGCTCTGAGCACTATGGGACTTAACAGCTGTGGTCATCAGTCCCCTAGAACTTAGAACTACTTAAACCTAACTAACCTAAGGACATCACATACATCCATGCCCGAGGCAGGATTCGAACCTGCGACCGTAGCAGTCGCGCGGTTCCGGACTGCGCGCCTAGAACCGCGAGACCACCGCGGCCGGCGAGGCACCTTGCATTTGTGCCAATGTCGTGGTAGGGCCTGACCTACATTCGCAAGTTGGAGGCCATTTCCCCGATAGTCGTGTAATTTGTGAAAAAGACGAGTTGCCTGGTATTTTATCTCCTCAGCGACGTATTTTTCTCCAGTCAGCTCGTGTATTTCTCTCGTCCTGGCCCACCTGGCCCACCTTGGGGCGCCTAGGCTCCACTTCAAACACCTGTTTTGTAGTGGTTGCAAACTGCGTATATTAGTCACACATGTTGTTCCCCAAGACGTCGAGCCGTACAGCACGGAGAGTTGTGCCATTGCTGTATAAAGTTTTAATTTCGTTGACGGTTTTAGATTCCTGCTCGTGAAAAACGGCGTGAGTGCCCAGATCATCTTCATAGGATTCAATTTTCTATCTCGTGTGTGTGAGGTAAAAGTCATTTCTTTATCAAGTATCACTCCCAGGTATTTCGTCGTCGTAGTCCAGAGTATTGGCTGTCCATTGATGGCAAGTTGCGTCCTCAGTTCCGGTCGTTACTTCGTAAACGGTATTGCTGCAGTTTTCGTAGGGTTTAGGGTGATTTTATTGCTCTTTTCCCATTGTTCGGTGACAAGTTGTCCCTGCATCCTGTTGACAAGTTGTCTGATGTTCCTTCCGGAGGCTAGGAAGGCCGTGTCATCGGCGTACAGACTGGCAGTAACGTGTTGAATTGTGGGAATGTCGTTAATATACAAATTAAACAGGCATGGCAATATCACCGCTCCTTGTGGGATGCCAGCCGAGACAGTTTTCAGTGGCGATTTCTTCCCATCTATTTGTACAAACAGACGCCTGTCCTGCAGAAAGCTATCAATCAGCTTGATGTAACGGTCTGGGAGACGGGTTTGATCGACTAGTTTAACTATAAGCTTGTCACGCCACAAACTCCAACTGTGGAGTTCCGTCTATTCAGGTTGAGTTGTATGGAATCTGTGATCCGAAGCAGCTGGAAAAAAAAGCTCTGAGCACTATGCGACTTAACTTCTGAGGTCATCAGTCGCCTAGAATTTAGAACTACTTAAACCTAACTAACCTAAGGACATCACACACATCCATTCCCGAGGCAGGATTCGAACCTGCGACCGTAGCGGTCGTTCGGTTCCAGACTGCAGCGCCTACAACCGCACGGCCACTGCGGCCGACAAGCAGCTGAAGCTCCGCCGATAACCGTGGCTGGAAGCCAAACTGTTCGTGGCGGATGATATTTTCTTCCAGATAGTCTTTGAGACGCTGTAGCAGCACCCGTTCCAACATTTTGGCGAGTGTGGGCAACAGACTAATCCAGTTCTTGGTCCGATCCACTGTATAACCCAGCCCAGGACTTTTCAATTGATGAGCTGGTACAAGAGTAAAGGGAATCCCACCTGGGGATCTTTGGGAGAGGATTTCCAATTCCATATTTCGACCATGGAAAACCTTCCGAAAACCTTGGGCGGTTCCTGGAGTTTGAAACTGTTTTAAATTTATTTCTCGGACAATACGTATGTATCCGATAAAAATGTGAAGGCCTGTTTCATATCTTTCAATTAGTTAACTGCTTAGCTTGATACGTATAAAGAACTCATCCGTTGTGTTCATGTATACGTACAATTCGAACCTCATCATAACGTAACTTTTTTTTCATGTACACAATCCATTCAATATATGTGCCTGATGATTTTTAAGAACAAATGGGCATCAAAACATGAGACTGGGTTCATACTGTATCACCTATCAACCCATCCAGCCAGAAACAGCGAGATTTAAATCCCTATCTGACAATTCCGTTATAAGTTCACGGTTTTTCGTAAGCGGCTTCGATGGAAAGCCGGGTTAATTTATTCAATAAAGCCAAGTCCGATGCTTTCCCATATCTACCCCACCTATGACTGAATTAGTGATATGTTTCTAACGATTGGGACGTCGACGAGCCATTAAACTTAGACCTCTCTATTTCGTGCGGTTCTCACTTTGTCAAATCAGCTACATCCACATGACATACTCTGCAAGCCACCATGCAGTGCATGTCGGAAGGTAGCTTTCCTGTTGCAGTTGCAAATGGAGTGAGGGGAGAAGACCGTCTACAAAGCCTGCGCAAGTGCCTTAATTTCTGTCGTATCGCCTTCGCGTTCTTTACTCTAACTATACGCTAGCGGCAGCAGAATCGCTTTGCAGTTAGCCGTAAATGCCGGTTCTCTAACGAGGTGGCAACATGAAGAGCAACCGGCCATCCTTCGCCACCAACACTCTCTAATCCATTCTAAAATGTCGACCCCCGTGAAGACACGCCATGAAGGTCAGGAAAAAGAAGATGAAATGTAGCTGTTGCCCTTCATCCATGATTCGCAGGATATAGCCTGAGAAAAGAGCAGTTTCACCAGTAATACAGTACTTTGAAACGATAAACTCACGTTGTCCTGTTCCGTCCGTTCAAAAGATGTATATACCGTTCGTTCACCAGAGAACCCCCTCTTCTACAGCATTCGGCGAGGTGGTTCAGTCGTACCATCAAATGAAACTATATTGTTCCAGAGACCTTTTCAAGTCTCAAACATCTATGATGTATAAATATGCAGGCTAAAGGACAAATGAAAATTTGTGCCATGACGAGGATTCAAACCTGGCTCTCCTGCTGACTAGGCATATGCACTAACCACTACGCCACCCTGGCACAGTGGCTCTGCACAACTACACGGACTACCCCAGCGCACCTCTCTCCTCAGTCCAAATTCCCATTCACGCCTAAGGCCACTCGATATTCCCCCTAAACTCCTTCGATGCTGAGGAGCTATTCCAATATAGTTGCAGATCCTCTGCACTGCTGTTCGAGTTCACGAGGTAGACCAAGTGAGCTGAGGCGCAATTGGGAATTTGGACTGACGAAGGAGGCGTGCTAGGGTAGTCCGTGCTGTTGTGCAGAGCCATTGTGCCAGTGCGGCGTAATGGTTAGCGCAGCTGCCTAGTGAGCCGGAGACCTGGGTTCGAATCCTGGCCTTGCTACAAATTTTCAATCGTACATCAGCGGTGAGACACTGGAATTGTATTCGGAAGGACGGTGCTTGTCATGGTGGGTCCGTCCGGTCATGCAGGGTTATGTTTTTCGTGATTTTCCAAAATTCCTTAACGCCAATACTTTCAAAGGGCACGATTGATTTCCTTCCCCATGCTAAACCGGTAATTATTTAAGTAATTTAGGGAAATCAAGGAGAACAAAGTAGATGCCAAGACGGGAACTTTTAACCGCAATCTTGCGGAATTCGAATCTGGAATCTTAGCAATACCACCTCGTTCTGTGAAGTCTGATGTGTCGAGGACAAAGGAACAAGTGATTACCTCAAAATGCTTAAAACACCAAATCAGTCCATTACCCCACAGCTGGGTGAAATATACTTGTAATAAACTGGTAGTGAGTGTACTGTTTATTGACAGCCCCGAATCCTCCCGCGGTCAGAAAAATGGTACAGAATCCTTCCAAGCCCGGAAGGGTCTGAAAAACGATGGGACCGAATCCTCTCGTTTGAAGGAGGTAGCAGTTCTAAACGTTATGAATACTCCAAGCAGGCAAAGGAAAGCATATTTAGTTACAGTAGAAGATGTAAAAAATTTTCGCGTGTATTGTATGTTTAAAAGTTTCATCTTTTATCTTATTGCCCGCTCAAGGTCACGCGCAAAGCGTGCATAAGTGAATCAACAATTTTTGTTTAAAACATGGGAGGAGTAGGGGGAGGAGGTAAGGTACATGGCAGAGATAATTATGTTTTTGTCTATAATACAACATACAATGTGTCAGTTTGGGAGGATTCGGTCCTGTTACCTGCTTACCTACCTGGTTTCGGCAGAATTCGGGGCTGCGCCCCCGTGTTGATGGTGTTTGAGCTCTGTAGGTGTAGACTGAATTACTTGACGAAATACATCAACCAGCCTCTTCTGGTACATGTGCTCAGTTTCTAATGATACGGTGGTGGATAGTTGACTCACATCAGTAAGCAGCGCCCCACTGTTGTTGTAGATAACGTTCCAGACGAGCCCTCGTAGAGGAGAACTACAGTGTTGTGACAACAAATTTGCTATGGGCTGCATTAATAATTCGGTCACAAGTCTGGTGACCCACAAAACAAAGTTTTGCACAAGGGTCGCAATAAGATTTAAACAACGATATACTTACATTTGTATCCGAATCACACAATGCTGGGCATCTGACAAAGTGAAGATGTACACAACCGCCGTCACCGCAAGAAAACACAGAGTTACACGCAGTCTACAGACGGGTAAATGAATAACTGTACGCATGCAAGGAATGGGACTCGAACCAAAGCCACTCTGCATACTGGTAACGCTTTAATGAGCACAGAGAGCTGAGCGGTTTCAGTAATTTTCTAGGTTTCTTCTTTTCAGCAGCAGAGAAGCTAGTCACGCCATGTAAAGTCACGCAGTACGGGTGTACTTAGCTACACTACGAGTGTGAACACGACGACATGTATCTCGCGCGAAAGCAACATACCAACTCGTCGGGTTTGAAGCCGGCGGCATCTCGGCCTCGTGCTGCTGGTCGCGAGACGCGGTGCGGAAACGGAATCACCGGCCGGCCGGCCTCCACTTCACCCCAGTCCACAGCGCTGGCGCTTTTTCTCGAGGAACGTCTGGGGGCAGAGGAATGCGCCCGTCTCCCCCGCACCCGGCACCCCGCGCCGGGTCACGTCACTCGGCCGCGAGCGGTATGCAGCCTCGACTGCCGCCACCGAAGCCGTATTTTTAGCCACCGCAACTGCGGCAGCCGCATAACGACCCACTGTTTCCGCCCAGTTAAGGGATAGGAATGTGCTCGGGAAATGATAAGAATGCGTGCCAATCCAAAGAATCACAGGAAGAACTTTAAATTTTTTATCTGCTGTAGTTTTTTTACCACACATTGCAGTAATCTAAGCAAGCATATAAACTCATACCGTTCAGGGAACTCGGAAACAACTAACCGTAATAGTGTGTAAACAACATAATTATTACTTTCAGAATATGTACATAAATCGGACTAATGCCTAAAAATCTGACTGGTAATGTTACGTTCAGATGTTCCTACCTACAGTAACTGACCATAAGTATCTGGACACCCTCATCTAATGCTTAATTTACCACTATTCGTCACGAGAGGCGGGCTCGCCGTTATAAGAGGAGGCGGAGGAATAATGTGCTGTCAGCACAGAAGTATTACCACCAGAATCTGGACTTCGAATGTGGACTAGTCATCGGATGTTGCCTTAGTAACGATCCATCAGGGACATTTCAACGCTTCGAAAGCTGCCCAAATTGACTGTTGGTTATGTGATTGTGAAGTGAAAACGTGAAGGAATAACCATATCTAAACGAAGACAAGGCAGATCCTCGGTACGGGCAAGGACCGCCAAGCACAGTGAAGGCGCTTGTAAAAATACCGCTTTAAGTCAGCAGAAGGAATCAATCGTGAGTTCCAAAGTGCTACCAGCAGCGCAGCTACAACTGCGACTGTGTGTAGGGAGTCAAAAAGTATAGGGTTCAATGGTCAAGGACCTTCTCAAAGGCCACACATCTGTGTAGTCAATGCTAAGCGTCACTTGAGGTTCCGTAAAGAGAAATGCCACTGACCAGCGGATAACTGAGAAGGAATGATTTAGAGTCATGGATGACGCTACACGTTATGGATGTCCGATGAAAGGGTTTGGGTTTGGCGAATGCCTATGGAGAGTTCTCTGCTGCCTTGTGCAATACCAACAGAAGTACGAGGGAGATGGTGTTATATTATAGGAGTGGTTTTCTTGGTTAGGATATGAACACATTTAATAGTACTGTGTGCTGCGTACAGTAAAGGAACAGTTCGGAGATGGCTCTGAGCACTATGGGACTTAACATCTGAGGTCATCAGTCCCCTACACTTACAACTACTTAAACCTAAGTAACCTAAGGACATCACACACATCCATGCCCGAGGCAGGATTCGAACCTGCGACCGTAGCAGAAGCGCGGTTCCGGACTGAAGCGCCTAGAACCGCTCGGCCACAGCGGCCGGCAACAGTTCGGCGAGGATAATTGTTTGTATCAGCTGGCAATGCATTATTTCATAAAGCAGCATTTGCGAGGCAATGGTTTGTTGACAATAACACGTACTGGCCTGCCCACAATCACAACCTGAACTAAATGGAACAGATATAGGATAAGTTAGAACGTCGACTTCGCTCCAGACCGCAGCGTCCGATATCACCGCCTTCTCTGGTTTCAGCTCCCGAGGAAGAATGGGCAGCCATTCCTCCACAGATGTTCGGACACCTCATTGAAAGTGTCACCAGCAAAGTTCAAGGCGTGAAGGGTGGATACACCCCGCATTAATATCCACTAATGTGTCCAGAACAGATAGTGTATGGCTACCGAAGCTCCTCCACTATCTTCGTTCCGCTAGTGGCGCTATTCGCACGAACCCAGTCGGAGAATGTATGCTGCCCGCAGCATTCGATAATAGAAGCTGTAAACACCAGCGACGATAAAATTTTGAGTCAGGTTTTGAGGCGTGTTCACTAGCCTGATGCTTAATGCCTTTTCTCGCGATAAGCAGGAAATACGGATTCGAGTCCTGACCTGGCACAAATATTCATCATTATTTTTCTAGTTCAGCATAGCTGAACGGTTTGGACTTCTATAACTTCATGTCTTTACGACACCACTGATTTCTTCCCCACCGATCCTTTCATTTCGTTTCAGTGTATTTAATTCACTTCATGGTCACTTATCCGCCACTAATGCACAGCAAGTTATGCTTCTTCTAACATTTGTACAGTATTCTTTCGTGATAAATTTTGTTCAATTTCTGTTTCAAACACAGCTCACTATCGTTTCTTTACATGTTTGCGTATGAAATGAGTTATCATCCTAATATCTCTTCGAAATACACGACTGAAGAATGTAATAATCAAGGACGCGGCGCTCAGTTGTTTATTAGATACAAAGGTTCATTCGCCACCGCTATATTTTATAGTAAGGCATTTGTAGTAGCACTTGCCACATTACAGTTGCTCAAATTTATTTCATATTTTCGGCTTTCCACAAAAAGGCATTAGAAGTAGAGGGTGAATGGGGACATGAGAATCAATAGCCACTTGGATAATGGGAAAAGTGTAATGATCTATACAAGAGTTCATATGAAGCTTAGCTAAAGCTCAGCAAAGCTCAAAATAGCATTTCCCATATTCGAATGTTACTGTCGGTAAGGTGGTAGTAGTAGTAGTAGTAGTAGTAGTGTGAGAGAACGGTTATCATGCACGCAGGTGAAAACGTAAGAAGCGAGAAAATAACAGAAAATACAAATAATAAAATGACGTCCGCAAGGTGATGTGAGAGAGACGTAATTTTTAATAACGAAGATGAGAAGTACGAACAGAGAGCGAGAGGCAGTTCCTTTCATGTTTATTCTCCCGCGCCATTCTTAATTTGATTCTCAAATAAGACTAACTAAGTGATGAATAACGTTAATAGTACGCGAGGAGTAGTACAGTACAGGGCTTGCTACGGATAATGACTAAAACGAAAGGTTTGACGAGTATGAGATTTAAATTATGACCAGTGAAGACAGCTTTCCCATAAATGTGAACTATTTTCTATGTCTATACTATAACATCCACCATCAAACAAATTTAGTAGTATATACTGCGTCTATAGCTATATACGAAATGGCTGTAATCACGAGGATTGCTGTTGCCATGAGAGTTCTAACACAGTAAGTACTGGTTACATTTTGTGGGATGCGCGTAGACAGGGAGAAAGTGAAGATCACCGACAAAATTTCTGCGGTTATCCAGGGATATTTTACGGCTACTGTGGTACGAGGTATCCGAGGTCGCCGGTGGCTCGTTAAGAGTAATTACTTTAAGTTTGATTTCTTACCCCCGCTTACTTTTCTATGTGTATTGCACTGAAAATATCTGCATAAGGGGCAGATGTCAAAGGTATGCGCTGCGTGTTTTGTCTGACAGTAAACTTGTTCAGATCGCTTACGGAGCTTGCTGTTGACAGCAGTACTGCTTAATTTACACTTCACCCTCATGCCTACATTCAGTGCAGCTCGGTTCTGCCTCACGTTGTTTTGTCGGTCGTGTTAGCTGTACGATGACAGTCACCGTACACAGTGTCGTTGTCATGGTGATCGACATTTTCGGCAATATCTGTAATGGAAGCGTTCTGCATTTGTTGCTTACTGTACATTGACAAAACAGACTGAACACAACGTGACAAAAGTGATCGTGTTTCATTTGAGGGTTGCTGTATTAGTCTGTATTTTATGTTGTATGTTTTGATGATTGCTTTTACAAACTTTTTCAGTCTTGTAAATGTATTTTCACAAAATCAAAGGTAACAGGAGTAACAAACCGAACTGTTCATAGTTACAATAGTACTATATAACGAGCCGAAATTATGCCTGAACAACCCGCAAAATTTTATGGGTAGAGTTCGGAGGCACTTAATCGGGGCTTATAAAGGAAAGACAGGTGAGTCCCCGATAGCCCCGCCATTGCAGACAAAGTTATATGTGAAAAAGGGTATGGTTTGTGGGTAAGAAATGTCCGAGATCTAGATGACCGAACCATTTGTCTGAAGCGGTTTAAGGCAACCACGAAAAGTACACCAATATGACCGAACGGGATTTGAATTTCATACCTTCTGGATATGGATGACAAACTCAGATAACTAAATAAACACGTTCTACGGCACTGAGTGCGTATCCTGTCTCCTCACGGCTTATTCTAAAGACCACGCACGTCTGCTAGATGGCTTCTATTAGTTGGTGGTAAGGGGCTTGGTGGATGCTGTAGAACGGCGACCCTACCTCAGTTTCACAATCACCGTTCATGTTTCGTTCCAGCTACTACTCATGAAAATACACGATTTGATTTCTGCTTCTATACAGCATCACACGCAGAATATGGTATGACATTTCCTGCGCAGTAAACGGACATGTCGTTGAAAAGTTGGTGGTTACGTCCAACAGAATACTTCATCTCCTCCCAGGATATCCCCTTCTCCTCTGCTTGCACTGTTTGGCAAATTTGTTTACTTTAACACTGTGGCCAGACACCGTTCCTGTCGCGACAGTTGTCAGTTAACAACTTAAGGAAGGGACGTATGCGGCACCTGTCTGTGAATGGTGTAAACACCTGGCTTCGCAGACGGGCTGTAAAGGGCCGATGCACGGCACTAGGGACGTCTCAGTCTGAGGAAAGCTACCCTCAAGAGAACTCATCCTATAGAGAATTGTACCCCTTGTCTTCTTCGTAACTGAGCAATCGTTCCGCTTCATCTCGCTAGCGCGTGGGACATTAAACTCTAAAGGCAATCTACAATTATATGACCGCTCTGCAGCTCACACTGTTTTTCTACCGTTCTACTCTCGAACAGCGCGCAGGACAAACTAACACCTAAATGTTTCTGTGCGAGTTCCGATTTCTCATATTTTATGACGATGATCATTTCTCCCTATGTGGATGGGCGTCAACAAAATATTTTCGCATTGAGGGAATGGCTCTGAGCACTATGGGACTCAACATCTTAGGTCATAAGTCCCCTAGAACTTAGAACTACTTAAACCTAACTAACCTAAGGACATCACACACACCCATGCCCGACGCAGGATTCGAACCTGCGACCGTAGCAGTCCCGCGGTTCCGGACTGCAGCGCCAGAACCGCTAGACCACCGCGGCCGGCTCGCATTGAGGGAGAAAGCTGGAGATTGAAATTTCATGAGCAGATCCTGCCGCAACGACTTGTTTTAAACGAAATGAGCTGCCCTTCTTTGAACTTATTCGACGTGCTCCGCCAGTCCTATCTGATGAGGATCCCATATCGAACAGCAAAACTCTAGCAGAGTACGGACTAGCGTAGTGTAGGCAGCCTTTTTAGTACACCTGTTGTGTTTTCTGAGTGTTCCGTCAATAATACACTATCTCTCGTTCGTCTTTCCTACGACAGTATCTGTATGATAATTCCAATTTAAGCTGTTCGTAAATGAAATCCCTAGGTATTTAGTGAACTGAGAGCCTTTAGATTTGTGCGATTTTCCGTTTTACCAAAATTTAACGAAATTCTTTTCCTACTCACGTGGACGACCTCTCACTTTTCATTAGTTAGGGTCAATTACCATTTTCCGCACCACACAGATATTTTGCCTAAATCATTGACTTTCATCTTGTGATGCTCAGACTGGGGGTCGATAACACATCCTTGGGAAACGCCAGGTAACACTTATGTAATAGGAATGAAATTAAAATACATTACTCAAGAAGTCGAATCCTCATTATTTGAGGATAATAATAGCAACAAAGACGCTTCTGGGAGATACAAAAGTCATCCCGTATATTCCAATGTACAGCATTATTAAGTAGGATGGTCACAATTTTTTTAGAGTATCAAACTAAAATGGCGCATACTATGTATTTACACTGGGACCAGTACCTTTATTACCTTTTTATACCATTTACTATTCCACCGGCTTCCTTTCGAGTCACTGAAGGCCCGCTAACGGAAGATTTTTTTTTAACATTATAAAATGAATGGTCGCAGTATCAATACGAAGCATCGGTTACTTTAACCACAATCGCAGGTTCAACGTCCATAATGAATAACGTGCATTTATTACAGTTAAGGTACTTTCGGAAACGGCTGTGGAAGGAGTTTCGTCCTCCATCTGCTTGAAGTTGATAATCGTCGGCAAAGAAAAGTGTTTTTAATGTGCTTCGCGCGGCTGAAGAGCCGTTCTCTTCATCCCTTCTGCTTCCCTTATAATTACAGCTGTTATTGCGGCCGACCTCTGCCATCTCGCGAAGGCTGTGCTGATCGGTTCCTCCTTTGTTTTCTCTCCACGCCATCGGGAAACGAGGCGTCAGCACGAAGGAGCTTAAAGGGGCTTCTTCGAAGAAGGTGACGCGCGAGGGCAGCCCTCGAATCGACTTCCCGGAACACAAAGCACCAGCAGAGGCGCCTGCTGAATGAGATCTCAGCCAGCAGTCTTTCCGTCTCCGTCGCTCTGGCTGCCAATACCAGCAGTGTCGAGTAACAACGCGAGTAGCTACGAAACACATCGTTTGAGAATGCAAAATGTGGTATGCGCCAGTTCGCTGACGATGTACCCGTAAGCTGCAGGTCGTCAAAAGATTGTGTTCGAAAACGCCAGAAATGAAGGATGTCGGGCTACCTGGTATTCAAAAAATCTACATAGAATGGCAACATATGACATCACAGGTACTGCCGGCACGGTAACTCAGCGTGTTCGGTCAGAGGGTTAGTTGCCCTCTGTAATAAAAAAACTGAGATAATGGATCAACTACGAACTGAAACGGGTGTCTTGCGACGTCCGCAATATTTCACACACATTTGAACATTTTGAACAAACGGAACATATTTGTAAACATCGCAGATTCGTAACAACAGGGGGTTGTCTAGCAAAAATTGGCCATAGCAGTAAATACGGCAAATAAGGTGTACTGAGGACGAAAGAGGGAAAAAATGTGATGCGTAAATTCCTATTTTTCGTTGCTTCCCACGAACACCGTGTGCCAAGTAGCATAGGTATCGCCCAACGGACTGGGTAGTAGCCACGGAAAGCGAAACAATAGCTTGCAGCCAGCACAGAGACAGCAATAACAGTAATTCAGCACGCGCGCTAGGAGATGGTAGCTTCTGCAGCAGGCGGAACCAGGTGTCGGGAAAGTTTGTGGTGTTGCAGGCAGAGCCGCCCCCAGTAGAATGAACTGCAGGAAATGCACCGTCGACACTAACTGCGACATCGTGTCTTAGAACATGGCGTCGCAACTGCACTACTGGGAATTGGATGCTTTTCTTTGTCTCAGGCGACTCTACACAGTCCACGCACTAGTTAGCGCCACTCAGTCTTTTCGTCACCATCTCTTCCATCCGAAAAAATCGTTATTTTGGTCCTCCCGACCGTCAGATATTTTTATTTCCAAGGAAGAAAGGACTCGAGGAAGAAATAAACGCCCGGTCCAGCATTGGTCTTAAGCAATTTAGAAAAACCACAGAAAGCTTTAGCTTTCCTAGATAAGTGCTTCAATGACGATTCTGATATACGAGGGCAGTTCAATAAGTAATGCAACACATTTTTTTTCTGAAACAGGGGTTGTTTTATTCAGCATTGAAATACACCAGGTTATTCCCCAATCTTTTAGCTACATAACACTATTTTTCAACGTAATCTCCATTCAATGCTACGGCCTTACGCCACCTTGAAATGAGGGCCTGTATGCCTGCACGGTACCATTCCACTGGTCGATGTCGGAGCCAACTCCATTGATTGCCGTTTTGTTTCAGGTTCGAAGTGATGAACCCATGTTTCATCCCCTGTAACAATCTTTGACAAGAAATTGTCACCCTCAGCCACATGACGAGCAAGCAATTCCGCACAGATCGTTCTCCTTTGCTCTTTATGGTGTTCGGTTAGACAACGAGGGACCCAGCGGGAACAAACCTTTGAATATCCCAACTGGTGAACAATTGTGACAGCACTACCAACAGAGATGTCAAGTTGAGCACTGAGTTGTTTGATGGTGATCCGTCTATCATCTCGAACGAGTGTGTTCGCACGCTCCGCCATTGCAGGAGTCACAGCTGTGCACGGCTGGCCCGCACGCGGGAGATCACACAGTCTTGCTTGACCTTGCGGCGATGATGACACACGCTTTGCCCAACGACTCACCGTGCTTTTGTCCACAGCCAGATCACCGTAGACATTCTGCAAGCGCCTATGAATATCTGAGATGCCCTGGTTTTCCGCCAAAAGAAACTCGATCACTGCCCGTTGTTTGCAACGCACATCCGTTACAGACACCATTTTAACAGCTCCGTATAGCGCTGCCACCTGTCGGAAGGCAGCGAGACGAAGAGGGAATGTTTGAAAACATTCCACAAGAAATTTCCGGTTTTTTCAACCAAAATTGGCCGAGAAAAAAAATGTGTTGCATTACTTATTGAACTGCCCTCGTAATTTATCGCGCACGCGCGTGCACACACACACACACACACACACACACACACACACACACACACACAGACAGAGAGAGAGAGAGAGAGAGAGAGGAAGGGCGGCAATGATCCACCGGCACATCCTTCAACGCTATTTCATAGAGTCTACAATACTCGCACAAATACGTTCTGGAACACACTAGTTTCTTTTATAGAAAGGAAGAAATCATACCGGACCACAACGGAAGTGTAATGATGTGAAGGTGAAAGAGATTGTAAAAGACTTGCAGTCTTGTCTAACGGCTACCCCGTACGATTCCAAGGCACGACGAATGCTTACAGTCAGGCATACGTAATTCAAGCTTCTCCTTCATACAGCACACCGATTTCTTGTACACAAAGCTACCTCTAGGAGGGCTGACAAAGAATGTAACGTCAACACGATTTATGCGACAAAATTTTCTTGTTCCTCACTACACCTGCCCGACTTTCGCAATGTTCCAAGTGTGCCGTTTACTTAATAGTTTGCGCCACAAAAATAACACGAGCTGAGAACATTTCCCGGTATTGCACGACCAACAAACAACGATTCCGTAAACGCAAGAGCCCGTGCACCAACACGTTATTCCAGGCACCTCTTGTCACCTGTAGCCATGATACATAATCTTTGTCATGTGCTAATGTTGGTGTATAATCCTGTCACGGTGGAACACCGTAGTCTAATCCCGGAGCCGGGTTCGCGTCCTCTTTTGGCTCATTTTTTCTAGTTCACTGCATCTAGTGAACTCGTTGTCGACCTGTGTTTGGGAGTATTCTAAGGCGCAAGACTTAGAATAATAATAAAAATCAAACGATAATGTAAATAACCTGGCGCCTCAGAAGTAAAAGTTTTCGATAACGACACCCAATGTGAGAAGATGATTCTATCTCGCATTAGACTCTGTTTCCCAATTTATCAGAGGTTATTCAGGGTTACCTCCTGGGTATTATGATATAACGAGACCTCAATCTCCGGCAGCTCGTTATCGAGTAATAATGTAATTTCCATTTAATCGATTTGTTGTCCCAATACCTTCATTTTTGTGAAAATGCCCACACAACAGTGAAAAAGCCTGCAATATGCAATCACCAAAACATATGACACATGTACACATGTAAAAGTACTGTGATGTGGTTGAAATCGCTGCTGAACATCTCAGCATAGAGTCGTCATGCTGCTCTTTCACTGAATTCATAGTACCTGGACATGAGGTCCATCTTCCACTGGTTTCAGAGAACCCATACATGAAATGCATATTGGCCAATCCCTTATCAGTAAACCTATGCATACAAGTGTGTATCGCTGTTACTGTGCTAATAATACTGCCAGGAGAATATGGGACAGAACCAAGCAATGGTAAAGGTGAGCATTTCTGTTGGCAGCAAGTACCGTGAGTGAATGGGACATGTCTCTTTCAAAACTTGCCACACCGTGCGTACCGTCAACATTCGCACTGTTATTTTCGGAGCGATACAGACACTAAGCTAACTGAGGTAAGAAGCCAAACGAAATTCAATAACTCTGTAACGAGTGCAATAGACGGTGGACCCCTTACACCAAAATACTCAGAAGATATCCCTGAACAACCTCTCAAAGTCTGTCGGTGGAGTTCTGGTTCACCCTGTACATCCATATTTTTCAAAGCACTGTGAAGCGCATGACAGTGTGTACTTTCCACTGTACCTCTTATTAGGGCTTCTTCCCTTTCCATTCACCTATGGGGCGCGGGAGAAACGAATGCTGAAACGCCTCTGTGAGAGCTGTAATTAGTTAATGTTCGCGATCTCTTCGGGGGTGATAGTATATTTCTAGATTCGTCACTTAGTGTTGGTTCTTGAAATTGATAAGTAGGCTTCCGCGGGACAGTTTGCGTCTACCTTAAAGAGTCTGTCAGTTCAGTTTCTTCAGCATCTCCGTGACGCTCTCCCACGGGTCAACAAACCTGTGATTCGTGCCCCCCTCTTCGTACACGTTCAGCATCCCTTGTTAACCCTACTTGGTACCCGTCCCACACACTTGAGCAATATTCTAAGATGTTGCACGAGAGTTTTGTATGTAATTTCCTTTGCAGGCTGATTTCCCTAGTACTCTACCAATGAACTGAAGACTGACACTTGCTTTACCTATGAATGAACCTATATGATAGTTCCATTTCATAATCTTACAAACTGTTACACCCCCATATTTGTATGAGTTGACCAACTTCAACTGCGATTCGCCGTTATTGTAGTTCAGCGATACTATTAATTAACTACGCAATGTTAAATTTCTGAACATTTAAAGCAATTTATCAATCTTTACCCATTTTGAAATCTCCTCAAGATCTGACTCAATATCTGCACAGGGTTTTTTCGCACAGTTCTCATAACTGCACCATCTGAAAAAAAACCTATGAGATTACCATTAACTGTAAGGTCATTAATACCAACACGAACACGAAGGGTCCAAACACATTTTCCTGGAGCACACCTGAAGTTACTTCTACAACTAGGACTCTTCATCCATGATATGTTGCTGCGTCTCCCCTACCAAAAAATCCTTAATCCAGTCCAAACTGCGTTTCATATCACATAATATCGTACTTTCGAGCCAAGCAAAACACGTTTCGATGCCTACTGAGCGAGAGAGTGAAACTCTCTGGATTAGAAAAATGGTTAAAATGGCTCTGAGCACTATGGGAGTTAACTGCTGTGGTCATCAGTCCCCTAGAACTTAGAACTACTTAAACCTAACTAACCTAAGGACATCACAAACATCCATGCCCGAGGCAGGATTCGAACCTGCGAACGTAGCGGTCGCGCGGCTCCAGACTGTAGCGCCTAGAACCGCCAATCCGGCCGGCTCTGGATTAGACGACGGCATTCTAATCGCAGAGTGAGCTGAATCGTATGTACTACGTTTATTTCACTGATATCTAGGTGCGCTCTATACAGTATCCTCTTTGAGCTCGAGGCGCTGCATGAACTCTTTTTGTCGGAGTTCTGAGAATGGGAAGATTCAAGCGTCCTCAGTACATCAGCGACCATAAAAAATTAACGGACAACGTAGCTCAGAATGCCCGCATTATGAGCAAACATGTCAGTCCATTCTGAAATTGCAAGCACAGATAATTCGTCATAGTTTCTAAATATGGTTTTATTTTTCGCAATTTTAATTATATTTCAGTTCACCAAGTAGATTCTACAGAACTGTAGTAGCCCCAAATATGCGAGGACTATGAAAAGATTCAATATTTGTATGTTACCAGAATGGTCTGGTAAGCTGTCGGTATCTCCCATTCAGCAGCGCTAAGGGCGTGATGTCTTTCCCCAGAGATGGTACAACTTTCGAAAGGCACCGTGTGAAATAGAAACAGCAAGTCATTCCGTCTAGTAGTTGCCTGTACAAAACTACCTGAAGAAGGAGCGGTGCGTGAACTCTCGGGAAATCGAGAAATTTAAATATCGTGCAGTGATGAGGTTTTTTGAAAGAGAACGTTTCATAACAACTGAAATTCACTCTAGGTCATAAATGTAGATGGTGACTCTTCTCCTTCAGTTTCCATCGTGAAGAAAAGGGCTGCCAAATTTAAACGAGGCCCTGAAAATGTCAAAGATGGCTCTCAAGGACGACATCAGAAATCGTTGGGTGCACGATATGGTCTTCGAAGATATGTGTATCAATGTGTGTGGAGCTGGCAACATTGCTAGGATCTGAGAAGAAAGCACCGGCTAGCTTTTGCACTAAGAATTGCACATGAGAAAGGTTTTCATGGATGGATATTTTGCTCGCTACCGGCGGATTAATAACTAATTCACACGACAAGAATGTCTGTCGCTGCGACGGTAGATGGGTATGCAACATTGGAGGAAACGAAGTTTTTCACCACTTCACACCATAATCAAAACAGTAATTGAAACAGTAGACTGAATACGGTCCTCCACTTCCAAAGAGGTTGAAGACGATGTCATTCGTGTGAAAAAGTCATGGCTCTGGTATTTTACGTTGCAAAAGGAATTTTGATAATTAACTTTCTTCAAAAAGGTAAACAACCATTGGGGACCATTATCCTAACTTTCTAATGGATCTGGACGCAAAAAATTGAAGAAAAAAAGACCTAGTCTGCAGAACAAAAAGATAATATCTTCAAGGCAATGCACCTCCCACAAAAAATCTTAGGGATGCCAAAAGTGAAGATCTGCGCTAAGTTATGTATGAACGTCAGCCCTATTCCCCAGTTTTGGCTTCGTCTGACGACCATCTTTTACCAAAATAAAAGTCCCCCTTGCTGATAAGCGCTTTTCTTTCGCTCAGGAAGCGATTTCACCCGTAGACGATATATTATAGGACATTATGTCGAAAAATACGTGGTTTCTAGCAACATTAATCAGGGTGGCTGCTCAAACTTGGAAAAGAAAATATCCCCTGAGAATTCCAGGTGTGGGGGGAAAATGTTGGGTGTCAAGCAGCTCCTGACAAATTAATGTTGAGCTGGTGCGGGGGAGCAGCACACCATGAAAATGACTTTTCTTTCCTCTCAGCTGTGCTATATACCAGCCATAAGCAGTAATTTAACCGCATTTTTAAGCACTGATAATTTATATGGAATAATATTGGTGTAATTAACTGAGATATTAAGTATTTTAAAATTTGTTATTCATAAGACGCGGTAAAATTAAATTTCAATGCTACATTAAAAACGCAGAATTCCCTGAGATTTTATGAAATTCTAGCAACTCCCTGAGATTTTCCTAATTTTTCCAGGTAAAATGTAATTCCATGAGAATTACAGGTTTCCCAGAAGAATCGCTACACTGTTACTTCTCACTTGCACTATCAGTCTCTCTCGTATTATCGTGGGACAGGAAAGATATCGACCTGGGAACCAAACTGGAGCTCCACGTAGCTGGTATCCAGAGATGATACGCCGTGTGTACTGCAGGAGGCGGCCTCCTTGCGCGGCTACAGGATTTCAGCTCGGCTGCGCCCGCCCGCGCAGGCCGCAGGAATGCTGCGCAGGATTGCCAACCGCGCCAGCCCTCCCTCTGCTCTTCCTCTCGCCTACAGCCTCGCCACAGCAGCACCTACGTTAATTACCGTTATTTCTACTATGACCACTCTCCGCGCTATATGTAACGTGAAAAAAATTACGGGCACATCAAATCTGTGTGCTGTATCGCACGAGGGCCTCGAACCTGGAACCTTTGCCTTTCACAGGCAAGGTCTCTATCGACTGAGCTACCCGAGCTAAGCTTTCCTTCCACCAGTACCTCATCTCCTATCTTCCAAACTTCACAGGAATTTTCCAGTGCGGGATTAGCATTCCTGGAAGGAGGGATACTGCGCAGATCAGGCTTAGCCACATCCTGAGGGTTTGTTCCAAGAATGGATTTTCACTCTACAGTGGGGTTTGTATTGGTTTATAAGTTCCTGGCAGATTAAAACTGTGAGGTGGACCGGATCTCAAACCTGTAACCTTTGCCTTCTGCAGGCAATTGCTCTACCGTCTGAGCTATCCAAGGACGACCGAGTACCCAGTCCGACAGATTTGCTTCCGCCACTATCTCATCTACTACCTTCATAGAAGTTACCGACCGAGGTGGACACACTAGACTCCCATTCCAGCGGACGACGGTGTAGATATGCCTCCGGCCATCCAGATTCAGATATCTGTTTTCCCTAAATCGCTCCAGGCAAATGCCTGGATGGTTCCTTTGAAAGGGCCCATCCTTGGCGCAGACCGACCTTGTTCTCGGTGTCTAATGACCTCGATATCGGCAGGACGTTGAACCCCAATGCCCTTCAAAATGGTTCAAATGGCTCTGAGCACTATGGGACTTAACTGCTGTGGTCATCAGTCCCCTAGAACTTAGAACTACTTAAACCTAACTAACCTGAAGACATCACACACATCCATGCCCGAGGCAGGATTCGAACCTGCGACCGTAGCGGTCTCGCGGGGTCCAGACTGTAGCACCTAGAACCGCTCGGCCATTCCGGCCGGCTAATTCCCTTCCTTCCTTCACAGAAGCTCTGCTGTGTAACTTAAAGGGCCTAGCACTCCGAGAAGAAAGGATATCGGGGAGAAATAGCTTGGCCACAGCCTTGTGGGTGGTTTCCAGAATGAATTTTCCACTCTGCAGCAGAAATTGTGCCGATACTCTTCAGCCGAACTCTTTCCTCACTCACTGCTGCTAATTTGTCACCACAATATGCCACATTGCAAGTCTAATGTTTCTGATACTTCTCATGCGCTCTAACACCAATAAACATGATAAACTGGTTACAGTTGTTTTAAGCAATATTATTCTCTGTAACAAATAAGAAAACAGAAACTTCTGAAATACTGTGCTGCTAAGAATGCTGAAGGTTAGCGGGGTTCATGACAAATGAATTGACGCTGGAAAAAGAGAAAATGTATGACGAAACTTGACTAAACTAAGGGATCGGTTGATAGGCCACTTCCTGAGGCATCAAGGAATTATCAGTTTGGTACAGGAGGGGATTATGTGTGCAAAGGGGGAAGGAGGTGTAAAAATTGCAGGGATAGATTAAGGTTTAATTACAGTGGGCAGGTGCAAATGGATGTAGCCTGCCTGCAATACTTTTACTGAGATGAAGGCACCTGCACTGAGTACGTCAGCGTGGAAAGCTGCTCCAATCAAGTCTTCGCACTAAAGACTTCAACAACTCCAAACGGTGATGCGTATTACACACCGTCTTAAAACGAGTAACTGAATTGCAGGAAACTACAGAGGATTAGAAAGCGGACGCTGTAAAAGAGAGGAAGCGTTGTGCATGATTTTTATTCTAGGTGATGACCGATCGCCTATTTGGAAAATATTTATTCTTTTGCGCATATTTATCTAAGTCTTTCGCGTTGTCCCCTAAATATATCTGTTTACTAGTATGGAGTGTTACTCAACCCGAAGGTCGGCGAGAGATCCTACGTGGTACCTTGTCTGCGCCTATGGCACAGCATCGCCCATCCAAACTTGCGTCTACTCGCCAGACAGCCAGACACTCACAGTGCGAGACGCCCTCTCAGCGGGCTGATTTCGGGACATTGGCGAGCCTGCTGACCAGGAAGTGCACGCCACCACCGAGCACACCTCTTCAGTGAAAATGTTGTAATAGCCGCATTACGAGCTGGCTACAACCTGGTGCACCGGTATGGCATTAGTACGCGTCCGCGGCTCTTCAATGGCGTCGAACAGTGGACCACGCACGTGACGGCGTCAATCTCAGCCCGTCACGCATCGCATTAACCGAGGACGTAACAAGGGACGTCCCGCGTTCCATTCGCAACCCAGTGTCGCGCTCTCACACCTTGGCTTGGCGGTGGCTGACGTGCCTGCGACGCTGCCGACTTGAAAGAGCTTTTTACGGCTTCGTGTGCGGTAAACCGCCGTCTCTTGTTCGATCTCCGGCAAGAGAGCTCCGTTGCCACCGTATCCACCGCAGCGGTAGCTGTGCTACGCCTGTGATATAATAGCTGGTTCACAATCTGCTTCACGAGGGAGCTGTGCAGCTCTGTTTGCTGGAAGAATTAAGAGCATAACTTTCAATGGTATCACGGCAAGAGAAGTTTCTTCGACAAGCTATGGTGGTAACGCCATTGCTGCATATCGCTTTCCATAAGCATTATCTCCAGAATATGCTTACTATCCGCCGTTTTATCTCCACCATACGAGGTGACACAAATACTTTTCGCCAATAATTTGCGAAGCAGCAATAGAAGTATGTCCGACTGAGATAAAGCAAGGAACTTCGCAAACGAATAATGCCGTAATCGGAGAATGCGCAGAGAATGAAAGTAATCGATTAAGGGTTACTGCATCCCAACCACCCCACATTCACATACCTCTTAATGTCACTCGTACGCAACGTTGAACAGTATCTGCATCATATCAATACTGGAATTATATGCCGGAAATGACTAAAAGAAAACTTTGGAGTAATGAAAACTTTGGAGTAATAAAAACTTTGAGTATGAATTAAAGGTCAGGGAGAAGAAATAAAAAAATTGATGTTTGCCAGTGACATTGTAATTCTGTCGCAGACAGCAAAGGAAGAACAGTTGAATGGAATTGACAGCATCTTGAAATGACGAAACAAGATGAACATCAATAAAAGCAAAATAAGGATAATGGAATGTAGTTGAATTAAATCAGGCGATGCTGAGGAAATTAGATCCACGAGGTTTGCTAGTTGGGTAGCAAAATAACTGATGCTGGCCGAAGTAGAGAGCATATAAAATGAAGACTGGCAATGGCAAGAGAAGCGTTTCTGAAAATGAGAAATTTGTTAACGTCGAATGTAAATTTAAGAGTTAGGACGTCTTTTCTTACAATATTTGTATGGAGTGTAGCCATGTATGGAAATGAAAACGTAGACGATAAACAGTTTAGAAAAGAGGAGACTAGAAGCTTCTGAAATGTAGTGTTACGGAAGAATGCTGAAGATTTGGTGGGTACATCGCGTAACTAATGAGGAGGTACTGAACAGAATTGGCGAGAGAAGTTATTTGTGGCACATCCTCACTAGAAGAAGGGCTCGGCTGATAGGACTCATTCTGAGACATCAGGAGATAACGAGTTTAGTATTGGAGGGAGAAGGATGTAAGTTAAAGTTGTTATTCGAAGATGGAGAGGTTTGTATAGTACAAGGTAGCATGGAGAGCTGCATCAAACCAGTCTTCGGACTTTTTTTTTGTGGTTTTAGGGCGCACAACTTCAATGGTCATTAGCGCCCTGACGACGTTAAGAATGCACCGCGAGGCACAAGTTTAAAACAACAACTAAAAGGGAAAACACGATAAAAGACAGACTGACAGGCATAGGATTAAAAAACAGCATCATCAAATGTCCTTAGTGAGGTTTGTCAAATTGATAAAACGAAGAACACGAGCAGCTGCTCGTGGGTCATCCGCTAAAACAGCATCTAAAGTACATGGCAGTTTAAGATCGAGACGCAGTGCGTTAAAATCCGGACAGGACATTAAAATGTGGCGGACCGTCAGCAATTGCCCACATGGGCAGAACGGCGCCGGCGCAGCCGTCAGCAGATGGCGATGGCTGAACCGGCAGTGTCCAATTCTTAACCGGGCCAAAACTACCTCCTCCCGCCGAGAAGGGCGTGAGGAGGACGTCCAAGCCACGGGAAGAGGTTTCAAGGCCCGAAGCTTGTTGGCTGTAAGGGCAGCCCAATCGGCTTGCCACAGCGATAAAATGCGCCGACAAATAACCTTGCTAAAATCTGACGAAGGGACACAACAAGAAGCTGTCCGAGGCTGGAGGACCGCAGCCTTGGCCGCGGCATCTGCAGCTTCGTTCCCAGGGATACCGACATGGCCAGGGACCCACATAAAGCTAACCGGAGAACCGACGTCCACCAGCTGCCTAAGAGAGCGTTGGATCCGGTGCACGAAAGGGTGAACCGGATACGGATCACTGAGGCTCTGGATGGCGCTCAGGGAATCGGAGCAGATGACATAAGCAGAATGTCGGTGGCGGCAGATGTAAAGAACAGCCTGGTAGAGGGCAAAGAGCTCAGCTGTGAAGACCGAACAATGGCCATGGAGCCGGTATTTGAAACTTTGTGCCCCGACAATAAAAGAACACCCGACCCCGTCATTGGTCTTAGAGCCATCTGTATAAATGAAAGTCATATTGATGAACTTCGAACGAAGTTCCACAAAACGGGAGTGGTAGACCGAACCGGGGGTAACCTCCTTTGGGAGCGAGCTGAGGTCAAGGCGAACGCGGACCTGAGCCTGGAGCCAAGGTGGTGTGTGGCTCTCGCCCACTCGAAAGGTTGCAGGGAGTGAAAAATTAAGGTGTTGAAGGAGGCGACGAAAGCGAACTCCAGGGGGTAGCAGGGCAGAGACATACAACCCGTATTGACGGTCGAGAGAGTCGTCAAAAAAGGAACGATAAGATGGATGGTCGGGCATTGACAGTAGCCGACAGGCATACCGACAAAGCAGTATATCGCGTCGGTAGGTGAGTGGCAATTCGCCAGCGTCAGCATGAAGACTCTCTACGGGACTAGTATAAAATGCTCCGACCGCAAGTCGTAAACTCCGATGTTTTATGGAGTTGAGGCGGCGTAAGATGGATGGCCGTGCAGAGGAGTATACGAAGCTCCCATAATCCAGCTTGGAGCGGACGATCGACCGATATAGACGAAGTAGGACGGTTCGATCCGCTCCCCACGACATACCACTGAGAACACGGAGGACATTTAAAGAACGGGTACAACGGGCGGCCAAATATGACACATGTGGAGACCAGCTAAGTTTCCTGTCAAATGTAAGGCCTAAAAATTTGGTTGTCTCCACGATTGGGAGAGCAACGGGACCGAGTCGTAAGGACGGAGGGAGAAACTCTTTGTAGCGCCAGAAGTTAATACAGACCGTCTTCTCGGCAGAAAAACGGAAGCCATTGGCGACACTCCAGGAGTAAAGACGGTCAAGAGAACGCTGAAGACAGCGCTCCAGGACACGTGTACACTGCGCGCTGCAATAGATGGTAAAATCGTCCACGAAAAGGGAGCCTGATACATCAGCTGGGAGGCAATCCATTATTGGATTGATCGCGATGGCGAAGAGAGCGACGCTCAAAACTGAGCCCTGTGGCACCCCATTCTCCTGGCGAAAGGTGTCTGACAGGACAGAACCCACACGTACCCTGAACTGTCGATCCATTAAAAAGGAACGAATAAAAAGAGGGAGGCGACCGCGAAGTCCCCATGTATACATGGTGCGGAGAATGCCCACCCTCCAACAGGTGTCGTAAGCCTTTTCCAAATCAAAGAACACAGCCGCGGTCGGGCGCTTCCGCAAGAAGTTATTCATAATGAAGGTCGACAAGGTAACCAGATGGTCAACAGCAGAGCGGCGCCTACGAAATCCACATTGTACATTGGTAAGTAGGCGTCGAGACTCGAGCAGCCAAACCAATCTAGAGTTAACCATTCGCTCCATCACTTTACAGACACAGCTGGTAAGCGAGATAGGTCGATAACTGGAAGGCAAATGCTTGTCCTTCCCCGGCTTAGGAATCGGGACAACAATAGACTCGCGCCAGCATGCGGGAACAAGTCCCTCAATCCAGATGCGATTGTATGTACGAAGAAGAAAACCTTTACCCGCAGGAGAAAGGTTCTTCAGCATCTGAATATGAATAGAATCAGGCCCTGGAGCGGAGGACCGTGATCGGCCAAGTGCGTTTTCGAGTTCCCGCATGGTGAATGGGCCATTATAACTTTCACGATTCGAGGAGCGGAAGTTAGGTGGCCTAGCCTCCTCTGCCTGTTTGCGGGGGAGGAGTCTTCGGACTGAAGACCACGACAACAACAATATGTTCCTTCAGCAAACTCTCCCGTACAGTGTGCCAGTATTTTAACATCTTCATGGACATAGCCACACACCGTAGAATGTCGCAGAAACAGAAAGCTAATGCAGAACCATTGCCGATATATAACAATCTTCTTTCTGGTAAACACGTTATTACAACTGCCATTCATCAAAAGCAAAAACCGGTTATTTATCACGTTTGCTACAACTTAAAACTTGCAGATCATTTCACCAAATTTTCGCGTTTGGATAAGTTATTAGAGCGAAGTCACATTTTCTCACACGAGAAAACAGCGACTGTAGAATCAGGATTTCACGCACGGCACTCTATCCGATTATCTGTACGGCAACGCAACCAGCTACGAGGAAAGGAGCCACACATCGGCGGGGTTTTTCGTGGAATTACGTCGCCTCAGCCATTGTTGACTAGTGACGTGACTTAGTCGGATGCCAAAGAAAGAGTAGCGCTGGCGCAGATACTGAAAAAAACTAAGCATCGCTCTCGTTGTGCTGCGCACGCAAAGTAGCGTTTACATCGCCACTAACAGGACCAAAACGACCATACCCTTTGCACGCATGTTGGAGGCACAAAAAGCAACCTCTCAAAATGCATCGGCTTCTTCCTCTATAACTAAATGACTTGTGCGATGGAAATTACAAAAGATACCTTTGTCGCTCTGAATTTCATTTCATCACGCGTTATTGTTATGCTCTTCAGTCCAAAGACTGGTTTGATGCAGCTCTCCACACTACTCTGCCATTTGCAAGCGTCTTCACCTCTGAATAACGACCGGAATATATAACCATTTGAACCTGCTTGCTGTATTCAAGCCTACGTCTCTCTCTACAATTCTTCCCACGCTTCCCTCCGTAACCAAACTGACTATTCCTAGATGCTTTATGGAGTGTCCTATCAATTGATCCCTTCCTTTAGTCAAACTGTGCCATAATTTTTTTTTCCTCAGTTCGATTCAGCATCGCCTCATTTGTTATTCGATCCACCCATCTAATCTTTTTTTTAACATCTCTACAACAATACATGAACAGAAATGTAATTGTGAGTAGCAGGTCAATACTATACAGAATCGAAATCCTTTAAAGAAAACAAAACGAAAACAAAAACAATTGAAATGTGTGACAAGTTATTCACAGAGTGCTTTTGGCAACATTCTTCTATAGCACCGCATTTCAAAAAGCTTCTGTTCTTTTTTGTTGATCTTCATCCTCAGCTCTCTCTTCAAGACATTATCCATTCTGTTCGTCTCCTCTTCCAAGACCACTGCCATCTCTGACAATATCATCCGCAAACCTCAAGATTTTTATTTCTTCTTCCTGAACTTTAATTCTCTTTCCAGATTTCTCATTTGTTTCCTTTACTGCGTGCTAGCTGTACAGACAGA
This sequence comes from Schistocerca cancellata, assembly GCF_023864275.1. NCBI lineage: Eukaryota > Metazoa > Arthropoda > Insecta > Orthoptera > Acrididae > Schistocerca > Schistocerca cancellata. The sequence continues at coordinate 885,007,034 of NC_064626.1, forward strand.
GCAACACCAAGGATAGGTTACAATCCTGTCTCACCCCTTCTCAACCAATGCTTCCCTTCCATGTTCTTCGACTCGTCTAGTCAATTTTGTCTAAATCTACAAATGATATAAATGTTTATCTTTCTTCCATCTATCTTCTAAGATAAGTCGAAGGATTCACCAGTATTGTCTCGCGAGTTCCTACATTGCTCCGGAAGCCAAACTGAGTTCGGCTTCTCGCGTTAATCCGCGAAAACAGTTTCGCTCACGTAAGCTTTCCCAAGGAAAAAATTGGAAAGTCGCAGGAAACGCTCACCATAAAGAACGCCTATGGGCAACTCGTGATCTGTTTCGTGACTCAGGAGTGTTTCATCTGAGCAGTCGCAATTTTAAGTTACGGTACCGGAGAGCAAACCGCGTCACTTTTCTCGCAGTGATTGAAGACACGAGGGTTTCTCCCTGTGGCGCAGCACAGCACCGCCTTCCTATTACAGGTTTAATGTGCGTATGTAATCATTCCTTTACTACCTACTGTCATAATGAAGGCGGTTGATTCTTTTCGTCATCTTCCGATCTGATAACTGGCACGCTAAACCAGACGGAGATAGTAGGTGCCTTCCACAGAACTAAGAATTCGCGCACTCTAGAGGCGAGAGCAGGAAGAGGTACATTCTTAATTAGGTAGCAACCTGCCGCTGATTTACATGAAGCTTAGCTCTAAATGATGTTCATGTTGAAATTCCCAGAACGCAGAGTGAAGTGTGAAGTTTTAACGTGTTGGCTGCCAATTAGTCCCTGAGTCAATCGGTCTCCAGAATCAGTAAACTTTCCCGCACTGTAATTTGCGGTTTATGCGTTTGTACTTCCATCGGAGGCTCGGAACAACGCAATGTGAGCTAAAGATGAAAACGATGTGAGCAAAATATGAAAGCGCTATGACTGGCACAGAAAACATGACACCATTAACTGGTCAACTGCAGAGTACTTCTAAACATAACGTTCTCAATCACAGGTTGGACATATTTTGAAGATAATTGCTGCATTTATTTTCAGTTAAAGATAAATTCACAACAGAAAGAAGGAAGTCGCTTTTCCCCTGTTATTACAGTTATCATCATCTTGTTTTTTCAGATAAAATGCACAATTCAAAAAATATAAAATCACGGAACTTGTACGTACTGTGAAGTTGTTGACACGGAGCTGATTACCTGCATTGAACGTAATCTTCTGATGTTAAGTTGAACGTAATTCTCTGATGTTAAGTAGAAGAGGTTCTGTGCGACAATTACTTTTACTATAAAAGAAACAGTTAAAATAGTGAAGTGTTCTCTTATGTATACATTTGGTGTCCATGGAATTTTTTGTTCTTTTGTGTTACTAGTATGATTCTAGTTTTATAACTGTGAGATGAACACTGTCTAGTGACGACACTTAATGGGGACAACTAACTGTCAGGAGACTGTAATCCACGGACTCAATCCGCAGTGGTGTTCGCAGTCTGTTGTACTACAGGCAGTAAGTGGCAATTGCAGCTTCCGTTTCGTAGCTAAAAGCTGACAAATAGTTTTTTTTTCCTTTGGAGAAGAGGTGCTAGGTGGAAGGTGGGGGGTGTTCGTGGTGCGAGCTGCGGTAGGGGGAGGAGAGTAGGGGAACCTGTTGGGGCGGCAGCAGCAGCCGCGGCGGCGCGACTTGGCCCGAGTCACGCTCGGCGGAGCTGAACGCTCTCGGCCGCCACCTGCGGTGCGCCCGCCAACCTCCTCTCCACCCATTCTCGCCTGTGCCTCCTGCATCCACTGCAACACCTGTCGGAAGCAGCAGAGCTCACGCCAGGCTAAAAATATTCCCGATGTACTGAATACTCTTTGATGTTACGAGAGTGCAGCCGTTATTCGTTTCCTGCGTTACCCGGTAAGGCTCACAAGACCCAGCAACAGCCATAGAAAGGCAGGAATGGTACCAGAAACGGCCGGAGGGGCCTCCCCAGCCAACCAGGTCGAATGAGTATATCAGGAAGGAGCGGATGTTGCACTAGACCGTAGCTCCGAACCGCCGCAACGCAAGAGCAGTTGACGGTCGTCCACATTCTCGAGCAATGATGCGCCAGAGTAAGCCAATAACGATCCGGCCGGCCCTCTCACCGTCCATAGGCACCATTCCACAAATCCGGAAGGACCTGCACCTGAAAGCCAGCCATGGGGTGCAGAGGGCATGAAAAGCCGACCACTGAACAAAGGGCAAACTTGTCACACCGCCGCCAGTGGCCAGCAAACATGCAGTAGCCAAAGTCCCGTAAGTGAAATGGTTCAAATGGCTCTGAGCACTACGAGACTTAACTTCTGAGGTCATCAGTCCCCTAGAACTTAGAACTACTTAAACCTAACTAACCTAAGGACATCACACACATCCATGCCCGAGGCAGGATTCGAACCTGCGACCGTAGCGGTCGCGCGGTTCCAGACTGTAGCGCCTAGAACCACTCGGCCACCCCGGCCGGCTCCCGTGAGTCAGGTTGATATTGCGCTACTAGCTAGTTCTATGAATTGAATCAGCTCCTGGGGGTCGGCAAAACGACAGTCTCCATGATACAGCAGCTAATAGCGCAATTCGCCAAGATCTCCGCCACAATGGCAAAGATGTCCTCGCAACTAGCTGGGAAAAACACCGAAACACCCAACACCCCCCACCATGGGTGCGCGCCTACATACCCAAGGATTAACCAATTGCCTCTTCAACGCCAAAGGTATCCACAAAAAGGTCTATACCTTCAAGCCATTCCTGAAAGATGAGGACACAGACGTATGTTTGATTTCGGAGACCCACCTCAAACCGGAGGTGAAAGCTTCGGCACCAAACTACGTAAGCTACCGCAAAGATAGACAAACACGCGGAGGCGGGATTGCCATCTTCGTAAAACGAGGCGTCCCCCACCACCAGATAAGCCCTCCTGCCTGACACAGAGTCAATAGAAGCGGTAGCTATAGAAATCCAAACTGCCACCGGCCCTCTTACGCTAGTGACGTTCTACAAACAACCCAGTACCATCCTCCACGAACCTGGTTCAAATGGCTCTGAGCACTATGGGACTTAACTTCTAAGGTCATCAGTCCCCTAGAACTTAGAACTACTTAAACCTAACCTAAGGACATCACACACATCCATGCCCGAGGCAGGATTCGAACCTGCGACCGTAGCGGCCGCGCGGTTCCAGACTGTAGCGCCTTTAACCGCTTGGCCACCACGGCCGGCTCCACGAACCTGATACAGCGGCACTAACCCAGCTACGAGGCAAACTCCTAACTGGAAGAGACCTCAATACAAAATACTCTCAGTGGAACTCTAGACGAACGAACGGAGCTGGCCGCCAGTTACAGAGACTTGCCCGCACCCACCAGTTCAATGTGTGGGCCCCCGAGGAACCCACACACTTCCCTGGAATGGAATTTCAGCCGGCGTAGGCACAGGATAGGGCTCACGAAGCCATCGTCAGGAGAAAATTCAGGTTTTTCCTTGCAGCAGCAGACGATGAAGATGACACATTACCATCCTTCTCAGTGAAAGACGTAGTAGGCGGCATAAAAGGATTACCAATCAAGAAAGCGCCTGGACAAGACATACTCCCAAACGAAATACTAAAAAACCTACCGCCCATTGTACCGAGCTCCTACCGGAAACTTTTAATGAGATCACGCGAATGTGCAAATTTCCAAAAGCCTGGAAACATGAGGGAGTAATAGCGATCGCCAAACCTGGCAAGGGCCTCCCGTTCGCACAAAATTATAGACTAATTAGCTCCCCACCGTGAGGAAGTTCTATGAACGCCTTCTGTTGGTTCCCATTAAGCCACACCTGAGAAGGGAATAAATAATACAAATACGTAAAGAGCAGCACGGCTTCCAGAGAAACCACTCTGTAACAACAGCTGATGAGGGTAGTAGAGGCCGCTACCCTGGCATACAGCTACAAAGGCTACTGTGGAATGGTTATGCTATTTAGATGTAGCAAAAGTCTTTGATACGGTCTGGCACCCAGGACTACTCTGTAAGCTCTACAGCCAAAGCTTCCCTAGGGGGTTCATTAAGTTGTTGAGAAGCTATCTCAGAGAAAGAACCTTTATAGTGAAAATAGACCAAAAACGCCCACCAAAAAGTACATACGCGCGGGAGAACCCCAGGGTTCGGTTTTAGGGCCTACCGTGTATAACTGTTACACTGCAACAACCCCACAGCTCAGCACGTAAAAAAGGCGCAGTTTGCGGACGACGCCGCCTTCCTCTCACTGAGCGGGAATCGCAACGTCGCCACCGCGTCCTGAGCAAAACGGAAGCATGGGTCAAAAAGGGGCCGATCAGTTTAAACGCCGATACTGAAGCTAGGGAAAAGACCCCCAGAAATCGATCACCTCTTGTGCTCTACTTCCAAGGCAGGAACTTACCGTGGAGGAACTCGGCGTAGCACCTAGAAGAAACGCTACAGAAACGCCTTATATGGCGAACACAAATAGCCAAATTACGAAAAACGGCAAGTACCAGACTACAAGTCCTATACCCAATCCTCAACTGAAGTAGTGGCCTTTCCGGCATCCTATTGTAGTTTAGTAAGGACAATATTAGAATATGCGTGCGCAGCAAAGTCTCATATTAAAAGGCGCCAAACCTTGCAAAACAGACCCTTAGGTGAGCTATAAATGTAGATACGAGAATCCCCACGAGAGATCTCTACGAAATAACAGCCCTAAAGAACTTTCCCAGGCATTCTACAGGCAGGCACACCGCTCACAAAGAGCTTGTCAGCGGTTTAGGACAATGCGACCCCTGTAGTTCAGGTGCAAGAGACCCAACATACTCGCACTGGACAACTATTAAACAAAAAAACTTAAAAAATAATAAAACTAATAAAAATCCGTACAAAACACTTTAAAAATATAAAAATTTAAAAAATATAAATAAATAAATAAAAACATAAAACTGGCATCCAGCCCTAAAAAATAAACTAATCGTGTTCTCTACACACACAGGGCGTACCCCAAATAGGCCAGGCATAAGGGAAAAAATCCCGTTCCAGGCAGGAGGAAAATCGCAACAGATAATATCGTCCGCAATATACCGTCACTCATGTCAGAGGCCAAAAAAAAAAGTTAAAACAGATGGAATGATAACAGTTCATCATATTCTGCAGTTCTCGAGTACAATGACGTTGATAACTGTGGATTAATGCGTTTAAACGATCTCGAAGCTCTTCCTGAAGCCGGCCGGAGTGGCCGAGCGGTCCTAGGCGCTACAGTCTGGAACCGCGCGACCGCTACGGTCGCAGGTTCGAATCCTGCCTCGGGCATGGATGTGTGTGATGTCCTTAGATTAGTTAGGTTTAAGGAGTTCTAGGTTCTAGGGGACTGATGACCTCAGCAGTTAAGTCCCATAGTGCTCAGAGCCATTTGAAGAATATCTCGAAAATGTTCCGGTTCCACCACTTGGCACCCAATTTTCTAGCGTCCACACATCCGCTCACAATCTCCAAATGACAAAATGACAATATGTAAACTCAAATAGCAACAGTGAACTAGAAACATATAAATGCCAATCGATAAATAAACCCGCAGCAACCGGAATACCAATATGCAAAACAAAAACGTTACGAACTTGTGCACCTACGCAATAACGAGCCCTGCAGCGTGCCGAACCGAGGTGGCGACAGGCGCCACGCCGCGCCGCTCCGCACCGGAGGAAGCCATTAGGGGCCACAATCGGCGGATGTCAGCGCGTGGCCGACACCACAATGCGACAGCCTGCCACACCGGCACGCGCCGCGGCTGCGGCTATGGCTATGGCCGCGGGCGGGGCGCCACTCCCGTGGCCGCTGCCGTGTGTCACCGCGGAATTTAGCTGCCCGCCACACAGCTCTTCCCGATCACCCGGACGAAGCTACGAGGGGTAGTCGTAAAGTCATCC